>NC_138230.1:6144389-6194389 GCF_964197995.2 Scardinius erythrophthalmus | reverse complement strand
CACACACACACACACACACACACACACACACGAGGAGATGTCAACCAAACTTGTGTTCAGAAAGAGAAGCTTATGATTAATCTATTTACACCCTATAAACACTGAGTTTGACGCGACGCTCCCGTCATGCGTCGCGCTGTGGTAACGAGACTGAAGCGGGATCTCACTCACCAGACATCAGACACACGAGAAGAACCGAGCCAAAGTCGACAGAACCGAACCGCTCCATCACGGCTCAACGCGTCGCGTCGCGTGTGACTCCGGATCAACGCTCTTATATATTACACCGCGCTTATACCGGCGCGCGCGTCTCGTTCTCCTCCTCCATCTGAGAGGAAACGCGCGGGCACGCGCTTAGTCACACATGAGGCAGGAAATGTTCAAGAGGAGGAAGCGTCTCTTTTCCTGCTTTACTTTCTCAAAACTGCTAACTGCGTGTGTGTAAATACATACAGCACTCACTAACTAGACAACTCCTTTGGTATCTCGAAAGCTGGTAGGCTAAGCACCCTTCATAGACAGCATTTCTGGACATCATAGTGAGCTGCCTACATAAAATACATTTTTAGGCATCATAGTTTTAAAACCTATTGAGTTTCCTATATAAACAATATTTATTGGAATTATCGTCTCAAATAGTGAGCTGCCTGCATAAATAACATTTTTAAACATCATAGTCTCTAGACAAAATTCTAGGGGTTATATAGTCTCACTCAAACCAATATGTGTAACCCAACGGTTGGGTTAAACAAATAACCAAACGTTTTTTACTGTGTAGTGAGTTGCCTACATAGACAACATTTCTGAGCATTCTATTCTCAAAACCTGAGCTGCCTACATAAATAACATTTTTAAGCCTCAGTCACTTGACAAAATTCTGGGGGGCATAGTGTCGAAATCTAGCGAGTTTCCTACATAGACAACATGAGCATTCTAGTCCCCTATATAGACAGCATTTTTAGGCATCATAGTCTCGAACCCTAGTGAGCTGCCTACATAACATTTTTAGGCCTCGTATTCTCAGAAACCTAGCGAGTTAGAAAGCATTTCTGAGCATTCTAGTCTCAAAACTGTGTGAGTTCCCTATATAGACAGTATTTTTAGGCGTCATTGTCTCGAACCCTAGTGAGTTTCCTACATAGACATCATTTTTAGGCCTAATAGTCTCAAAAACCTATAAGTTGCCTATAGACTGCATTTCTGAGCATTCTAATCTTAAAACCTGGTGAGTTGCCTACATAGACAGCATTTTTAGGTGTTACAGTCTCAAAACTGTGTGAGTTCCCTATATAGACAGTATTTTTAGGCGTCATTGTCTCGAACCCTAGTGAGTTTCCTACATAGACATCATTTTTAGGCCTAATAGTCCCAAGTTGCCTTACTTGCCTATAGTGCCTAACATTTTGTTAGGCCTCATATAGTCTCGAAACCTAGTGAGTTAACATTTCTAGTAGCCATAGTCCAGAAATCTCTTACATTTCTAACATAGACAAGACTTCTGGGCATCAGTGCTTCATAGTCTTAAATCTAGTCGTTTTTAGACATTTGTTCTGCAGATCTGCCAGTTTAGACTGTATTTCTGACATGTGTGTGTCACAGTGAGCTGTACGCCTACACAGGGTTCTCTAACATCTCCAAACCTTGCACACCGCCTACAGTAATGCAGCAAACACACTCTGAGCGGCCTAACCAGACTCACAGAGAAGACTATAATCACACTAATTAGGCTAAAACACGCTGTCTATCTACGAGGTTTTGACGCACAGAAGCATCACCTCAGAGAGTCACGAGTGAGAAAAACAAACCAACAAGAAATGACCTCAATCTAGACCAAAGCATCTGCGTATGAAGAAGAATAGTGCAACACAACACATGCACAAGAGGAGAAATAATATCATCTTGTTTTC
Source organism: Scardinius erythrophthalmus (assembly GCF_964197995.2). NCBI lineage: Eukaryota > Metazoa > Chordata > Actinopteri > Cypriniformes > Leuciscidae > Scardinius > Scardinius erythrophthalmus. The sequence goes on along the minus strand of NC_138230.1, from coordinate 6,192,482 downwards.
TGAGAAATTTTAAAGCGAGTTTATGCTTAAAATGAGGGTCAGAAAGTAAACCTAAAGGGAATGTTCTTGTAGAATTAGTGTCTTTGCATCTCGAGTAAATGTTTCTTTATTTAAGAAAGTTGAGATATTTGTACTGGAAAACAACTAAAATCGTGTTATTCAGCGCATGTTTTAAGCATAACCCACACTTCATATCTCATGCAGTTCTGTATTTAAAGTGAATGTAATTTGAATGAATGATGTTTAGATGTTAGATAAAACTGATAAAGCAGGACTGTAGCAGAAATCACGTGAGTTTGGATGATGTTTCTGTCTGGACGAGGCGATCGAATGCTGTTCCTGGAAATCAGTGCAAGGCTTGCGAAACACACGTTATTCCTCGGAAAGAGCCGTTCAGGAGCCAGAGATCCGTCTAGACGCCGTCTCTCTCTCTCTCTCCACCTTTAACTGGAAGTGAAGCACAATGCAACACATTTTTCTGCATCCGTTTCATATAATTTGCACTGGTGAAACTAATTCACATCTACATAATAAACAACAGTGTCTAGAACATGATTAAACCCAGATGGGTTTGTTTATGAACTCAAACTTCGAGTCCTTTACAGCCTTCTTAAATAAAAATATTTCATGCAATGATTATAGAACAGTTGCATGCATATTTATCAGTTGCATGCATATTTGTCAGTTGCATTTGAACAGTTGCATGCATATTTTCCCCCAAAACAAAATGTAAAAAAATCTAAGCACTTTCCTTTTATAATTCTTCTAAAGATACTGACTCAGTAAATCAAACATAAACTGAAACAATAATGTGATTTTGCTTATTTCGTATCTGAAGATCCAATCATTGTTTACACCCAGGATAAAAGTTTTTATGTTTGTAGTCTAAACTCAGTGTTTTACTGTAAGAGCTTCATTATGATGGTGTCCAGACGTCTATAAATCACACAGACTGTCTGCAGACTGACCAGAGTTCCCTAAACCGTGACACATCATCCAGTCTGAGCTTCATCTCGCTGACATCTTCATCTTGTTCACCAGAATGTTAAATCATATTAACACATTTTCTGATATGTTTCTTCAGCGTTTGTTTTGTAGACTGACGTGCCGATATTCAAAAACATTTTTTGCACACTGGTCTCTGATTTATTTCACATTATCGAAAAATGCTTTGGTAAATCATTATTATGACATGCTAAGTCATAATTATGAGATTAAAAAGTAAAAAATATGACATACTGAGTCATATTTATAGCTGAAAAGTCGAAATTATTTATGACTTATGACATTAAAGTCAAAATTATGACATTAAAGTAAAAACTATGACAAAAATAAAAAATATGACGTCATGACTAAAGTCAATCATGACATAGAAAGTCATAATTATGATTTAGTATGTCATAATGTCATTCAACTTTTTGTCATATTGACTTTTTAAGTCATAATTTTAACTTTTCATCTCATAATTATACCATAGTATGTCATAATTTTGACTTTTATCATCATTATGATGTAATGTCATAATTTCCAATATCTACTTTTTATCTTACAATTGAGTGTTGATTTCTACTTTTTGTCATTATGACACTAAATCATAATTTTGACTTGTTAATGTCATAACTTTACCTTAATGTCATTTTTATCATAATTAGGATTTAGTGTCATAATTTCAAAAATCTCATAATTTTAACGTTTTATCTCACAATTATTAGTCATAATTTTGACTTTTTGTCTGACATTTTAAGTCATAAATTTGACTTGTCATATTTTCGACTTTAGTATGTCATAATTTTGACTTTTTGTCTATGACATTTTAAGTCATAAATTTGACTTGTCATATTTTCGACTTTAGTATGTCATAATTTTGACTTTTTGGATAATTTAGATATTACAGATATTAAAGTGACAGATGATCATAATGCAGAAAACATGTTTCATGGCACATAGCTCACTCCAGGTCACGTGTAAAACACAAGCGTGTTTTATTATATGATGCAGAAGATCATGCAGCTACTAGGGTTAACAAATGAAATAATTAAACCAAAAGAAAATGACAAGTGTTGCTTTGCACATCTGCCAAATTCATAAACAAACTCTATTTGCCTTGCTTGTGTCTCTGATTATGAAATAACCAGAAAGCGATCTGAATCATGATGACAGAACGATTACTAACCCGTGAACTGGCCTCAGATCAGCACAATCCTCCTCACTGAGGTTTTACTTCCTAAATCTTCAGACATCAGTCATGAATCGTTCACTCAAAATACTGTTCAAACTATCTCTCACACCTCTCTCTCTCTCTATATATAATCTGATAATGTTGTGAATCCTGCAGCATGAAGGACATGTTTTCGCATTGGTTTATTGCAGTGGTGTTTTAATATCACTGAGATTCTACATATCAGATCACACACCTTCTGTTTAAAAGCAAGCATTTACTACATAAGATAATATTGTAAGCCTTAAAGGGGGGGGGGGGGTACATATGGAAGGCATTTTCTGCCAAATTTAAATAAATAAATTAAATGATTAAAATGAAAATTAAAACCAGATTAACAATTTCATTACAGAAAACAGTACGCAAAAAATGTGACAAAATTGAGAATGAAATTAAATGATTTCATTTTCACAGCATTATCCCTGTCAAATTGAAAAATAAAATGCAATTGGTGATTTCACATTTCATTTCCACTACAGTCTCAAGGCAAGACTGCCAATACTAAAATGAAAAGCCAAACGTGAAAAAGAAACTACAAATACAGTTTTTACAATGCTCTTTGGTAACGCTCACGCAATAATAGTGACACAATTCAAATACAAATGTAAATTTTCTTTTTCATTTTAATTCCCCTTTTATTTCACAGTTTTCATTTTCGTTTTCATTTTCAAAGACAACCTGCATGCAAATAATATGTTAATGAGTGGGTGTGGCTTATTCTAGTAACGGCGCTGAGACACGCTTTCTACAGCGTAGAGGCTTCGGCGTAGGTCCGACGCAGAAGTATGAAACAGGCTTAAGTCATCGTCCCGTGTGCATGAGTTGAATGTGTGAAACGAAATTATTTAAATGCGATTATATTGTAATCGAGACGACGAGATATGGCGAAATCTGTTAGTGAGCTTTTGCGGGAAGCTGCCGCAGCATTAGAACATGGAAACAACCAGCCTGACCATGTTAGTTATAGTGTTAGACTCAGACTAGACCATAATCGACGATGAGGTTCATTCATGTAACGTTATTAGGCTGTTTTAGAAATTCAACTATTTGGGTGTACAGAAGTCTTAGTAACACAATTTCTACAACAATTATAGCCAGACATTAATAGGCCTACCCAATGGCTTTAACCGAGAACTCGGCCAATGTTTCATATTCGCGTCGTGCCTAACAACGCCCTTCAGCCGTGACTTTCAGATACAGTATAAGGACAGCCTGTATCTGTCCGCTGTTTAACTGTTACGTGTCTTTTGGTTATTTTAAGTTTGTGTACAAAAAGAATCACAATGCTGGTTTTCATTTCCAGTAACAACTTCTGGATGAGATCGAGAAAGCGAGTGTAGACCACCTGCATTTACAGTAGGCTAGATATAGCATTTTCCTTCAGGTCAGTCCCAGCAAACACATTTACGTTGTGGCAACGTCTCTGGCACGTTGCATTTCTGCTATGGCAACGTCGCTGTCTACGTGCTCGCAACATTGTAACAACGTAGAATTGTAAGACGCGACAGGGCTGTAGCAACGTTGCTGCGCGACATTCAGCAACTGAGAGACGACGTTCTGACAATATTTTTATATGGTGCATTTTGTTAGATAATTATATACTTTGATCGTTTATTGTGTATCTATATTTGTATTTAATAGGGCTATCAACACCTGCAAGTGTAGCCTACACTTTGAAGAGTAAAAATGACACAAAGTTTCGTTAATTCAACTTTATTAAAACTGCATTTAATCAAATTGCACTTCCAAAAGTCATACATTTATGAAAAAAGAAAAAAAAAACGAAATAAACGAATATACAAATTTATTTTTTAGTATAATAAATAAAACATAAAAAGCAAAGGCAGATCAGAACATTTAATGAACATAACCGGGTCTGTTTGGCAGACAGAGGCCGAAAGCAGGTGTCACCGGGGAAACGTCCAGAAATCCAGAGGAGCAAAGAAACGGATGAGACTAAATAGTGGAAAAATCAAATGACAAACTAAACAGTGCGAGCGAGGCTACATTAATCACATTAGAAATTAAAGTTGTAGATTGTGTTTGATAGCTGAGGTAGGCTAAACGCAATACTCACGTATCCTTGCTCGATGATGAATGAGAACACAATGAGCCCAACAACAGGTGGTTTGAATTAAAAAGGCTGATTTTCGCGCTTCAGGGCAGTGACGAGTACATTATGTAGTCCAGTGGTTGTCCTGACACCGTTGGCACAACCTTAAGCAATGGCCCTGAACGGTGGTTTAATGTCAACATTGTGACAACGCTGTAACAACCTTCACTACACAACGTAGTTATAGCAACCTTTTGGCCATGTTGTTAAAACGTTGTTAGAAGGTTGGCTACGTTGCGCCAACGTTCTGTGTTTGCTGGGGTCCTGTATTCATAATAAAAAATCTGTTTGAATGTCCTGTGTGATATCTTGTACTTTTAACAGTTAATAGGGGTTGTCCGTGCCTGTAGTCATGTCAGTTGTGTGCGTCTTTCTTCTCCGTGATCACAAGTTTGAGTCGTTTCAAAAGTCTTCTCTGACTGACTCACTCATTAAGACAGTCTTTGTCTCCATCTAATGGAGAACGTACTCGGTTACTAACGTAACCTCGGTTCTCTCTAGAAGAGGGAACGAGTATTGCGTAAGTAGCTTACGCATCGGGAAAGTCTTCTTTCTTCGAGATCTGAAGCCAAAAAATTATCCTTAATTTTGTATTCATTGTCAACGCAGTGCAGCAGCCGACAGACCTAGGCAGGCTGTATAAGCGTGCTCATTGGCTGCTCGGCTGCAACTGCTTAAGCCTATCGGTGAGCGCTATGAACGCGGCAACCAATGAGGGCGCTTCGCGCCCTCCGCGCCCTTCTAACCGTCAGAATGGGCGTGGCCAGCGTGTATATATTCAGCGCTCGCAGGCTAAAATTCTGGTTTTCGCAGTCTGAAGCGCAAAAGCTCGTGGCGCGACACGGCAGGTTACGCAATACTCGTTCCCTCTTCTAGAGAGAACCGAGGTTACATTAGTAACCGAGTACGTTCTCTTACGAGAGGTTCTCTCGTATTGCGTAAGTAGCTTACGCATCGGGAACCCTTTGTCAACGCCGTGTGCGCCGAGCATCCAGCCCATGAATCCCAGGGGAACCGGGAAAACACTCTGCTGGAAAATGTGGCCGGTCGAGAGACGGGCCAGCGTAGTACATGCACTTCATGCAGCATATGAAATAGAGCGGCGCGGCCGGTCTATAAACATAGCAGTACAACAGTAGGGCCGGCGGAGCGAGCCCAAACAGTACATAAGCACTCATAAGGGTAGGAGAAAACGACATAGTCGGTCTCACATGAAGAGAAAAATTCCCACGCGGCAGAGAATAATGCGGGCGGCCAGCAGCGCGGGCCAGCACCGATAACAGCGCGTAACGGGAAATAGGAAACAGAACGGATCAGCCGGTCTGAGTCAAACACTTCACCCTGAGTGGTAACCAGAATAGCGCCAGCATATGAACGTAGTCTGCACACGGGAGCTGGGCAGAGCATACATGTCACTTATACTGACAATATTTTTGCCTGTAGGGCAGGAACTTCCAGGTTATAAAACCTCACGAATGTAGACGGGGAGGCCCAGCCCGCCGCCATACAAATGTCGTGGATAGAAATTCCGCTGGACCAGGCCCACGACGAGGCCATGCCTCTAGTGGAATGGGCTCTGATGCCCAGAGGGCACTGCAGGTGTTTGGAGGCATAAGCTGCTGCTATCGCGTCCACTATCCACCTGGACAAGCTCTGCTTCGAGGCGGCAAGACCCTTGGTGCGTCCGCCGAAGGAAACAAAGAGCTGCTCTGAACGCCTGAAAGCGGCGGAGCGCGTGATGTAAACTCTCAGCGCCCGGACAGGGCATAGGAGGTTATCACTGTCCCCACCATCGGATGCTGGCAGAGCCGAGAGGGAAATAACTTGTGCCCTAAACGGGGTTCCAATCGCTTTGGGGATGTAACCGTGCCTCGGTCTGAGAATGACTTTCGAGTCATTCGGCCCGAACTCGAGACATGCAGGGCTAACAGATAGCGCGTGCAAATCACCCACTCGTTTGACTGAAGACAAAGCTATCAGAAAAACGGTTTTAAGCGACAGATACCTTAGATCCGCGGATTCAAGCGGTTCAAAGGGAAAAGCCTTTAGGGCCGCCAGGACCAAGGACAGATCCCACGAGGGAACCGAGGGGGGCCGCGGGGGGTTCATCCGTTTAGCTCCTCTGAGGAAGCGGATAATGAGCTCATTCCTTCCCATTGCCCGGCCGAGCGTCGTCTCAGCGAACGCTGTAATAGCGGCCACATATACTTTGAGCGTGGAAGGGGATCTGCCCTTTTCCAACAGCTCTTGCAAGAAGGAGAGCACCCGCGGAACCCCGCATGCGCGCGGATCCAGGTTTTGAGTAGCGCACCATTTAGAAAACACCGACCATTTAGACGCGTAGAGCAGTCTCGTGGAGGGGGCTCTGGACTGCGTGATCGTGTTCACGACCCCTTCTGACAGGTCAACGGGTATCCGTTGATCACCCATGCATGCAGCGACCAGCGCTCTGGATGGGGATGCCAGATCGATCCAGCGGCTTGGGAGAGGAGATCCTTTCTCACCGGGATCGGCCATGGGGGTGAGTGCGACAGCCTCACTAGCTCTGGGTACCAAGTTTGGTTTTCCCATCGCGGGGCTATAAGCAGCACTGAGTGGTGCGTTTCTCTGATCCTCGAAATGACCTGTGGCAACAGGGAGATTGGAGGAAAAGCATACAGCGGGAGGCTGGGCCATGTCTGGGACAGCGCGTCCTCGCTCTTCGAGTAAAACTTCGGGCATTGAGCATTGTCTTTCGACGCAAAGAGGTCGATTTCCGCTCTGCCGAATAGGCGCCAGAGAAACTGGACTGTCTGGGGGTGCAGAGACCATTCTCCCGGGGGAATGTTGTCCCTGGACAGTCTGTCTGGACCGACATTCAGGTGGCCCGGCACGTGCGCGGCTCTCAGCAAGCGCAGCGAGCGGTAAGCCCACACGAGGAGGCGTTCTGTCAGCCTGCACAGGTTCCTGGATCTGACACCGCCCTGTCGGTTCACATAGGATACCACGGACATGTTGTCCGAGCGGACTAGCACATGGTGATCCCGTATGAATGGGAGGAAGCGCCTGAGCGCGTTCTCGACCGCTATCATCTCCAAACAGTTTATGAGGAGGCATTTTTCCCGGTCTGACCATAGGCCAAAAACCCAGTAACCTCTGAAATGTTTTGAGAGGTACGGTGCTGCCCGGCCGGAGAGACGCGGCCAGGCGTCGAATGCAGCGCGCGCGCTGTGTCGACAGGCGGGCCGTGTACTGATATACCTGACCGTCGAAGGCGAATCTCAAGAATGGCCTGTGACGGGGTATTATCAGGATCTGAAAAGCACGCGTCTTTTAGATCGAGAGATATAAACCAGTCCCTCGGGCGAATTTGCGCGAGAATTTGTCTGGTTGTGAGCATTTTGAACGGTCTTCTCATAAGAGCCTCGTTCAAACGTCTCAGATCCAAAATTGGTCTGAGTGCTCCGTCCTTCTTGGGAACGAGGAAATAACGGCTGTAAAAGCCTGACTCGCTCATGGAAGGGGAAACCGGTTCCATAGCCCTTTTGCACAGAAGTGTAGCTATTTCTGCTCGAAGTAGATGTGCTACTTCCCCATTCACTCTGGTCTCGATACGCGCTTGAAGCGCGGAGGGCGGCGAGCGAACTGCAGAGTATAGCCCTGTTTTACTGTGCTTAGCACCCGTTCTGATGCGCCTGGAATAGTTTCCCACGCTTTTGCGTGTGCAGCCAGGGGCAGAATGGCCTCCGGGCTCCGATCGCCGCGCATCGCGGGCTCGAGAGCTCGAAACGGAGGGGCGGGCGCGGCGCGCGCGCTCTTGGTGCTTAGATACGGCAGATCGCACGCAGCGATAGCTGGCCGTTTTACACACAGTGTCCCGGTGGCTTTAGACGGGGAACATAAAGTGTGAGGCGCGACGCGCGATGGCGGCGTCGGGGCGAAAATGTTCGTTAGTATGTGTGAGCGCTCGAGGGCGGGCACAGGAGTTACATTCAGGGGCGGGCGCGGCGCGCGCGCTCTTGGTGGTTAGATACGGCGGATCGCACGTAGCGATAGCTGGCCGTTTTACACACAGTGTCCCGGTGGCTTTGGACGGGGAACATATAGTGTGAGGCGCGAAAATGTATGTGTGAGCGCTCGAGGGCGGGCACAGGACTCACATTTAAAACATGACCGGTCGTGCAAGGCCGTGTGACAGAGCGGGCAGTGAGTAGGTGTGGGCACGGAGAAGTGGACACGTGACCTACTTTTAACACTAAAGCGGCTTTTGCCTGCTTCATGAGAGTGGGCTCTGTGAGAGACACGGGATGTATAGTGCTTGTGTACAGGGGTGAGCACAGAACGTGGGCACATTCACTGTACTAGAAACACATACGGCGTCAGCCGTGCAACCAGACATTATGCTCTTTTGACATTTTCTGGGTCGCCGTGAGAACGGCGGATGCGCGCAGGCGAGCGAGTAGATACCGGCTCGTTGACTGCGGGGTAAACAGCTGCAGTAGCCGTGGCAACGGGGACTGACAGAGCGTTAAGCTTCGACGGTGGTCCAGCCGCAGGGCTGCGGGATTTAACCGTCTTTTCTTCTCTCGTGTTTAGACGCTCAAAAAATACTCGAGCACCCTGAGAAGGTGTGGTGCGAGGGGCGGGTTCGCTTTCTGTAAGTAAGAAAGACTGGCCGCGAGCTCGGAGAAGCAAGCAGCATAAATTTTATTTTCCTCGAGAGCTGGGATCGAACGCGGGTCTCTCGCATGAAAGCGTATGATTCTGCCACTGAGCCACAGGGGAATCACATAGGCTTTCAGTTAGCGCGAGCATATAAAAAGCGACCTCATGTGTCGCGTCGGCGTTCGTTTGCAGGCGAGCGTGTGTTTAAAACAGGCTCGTTTACTGCAATAGTAATATTTCCAGTCGCCTGAACTTAAGAGGGGACTGAGAAATGTGTGAGGATTGGCGGTTGTCCAGCCGTAGCGAGACTAACACACTCTCTTCTCTTTTCGCCGGTGAGTGAGGCGCGCACGCTGAACGCTGCTCGTGACCGTCCGCTTTGTCATCCCTTGAACGGCGCAATCTGCACGGCCCAACGAGGGAGAGAGCGGGCTTGTTTTCTGTATGTAAGAAAAACTGGCCGCGAGCTCGGAGAAGCGAACAGCATAAACTTTAACTGCCGCGAGAGCGGGGACCGAACCCGGGTCTCTAGCTTGACAGTCTAGGATTCCGCCACTGAGCCACAGGGGAGAATACATTAATATCATGTCTTGTGACGGCTTTTGCTTGCAGGCGAGCGTGTATTTATAACAGGCTCGTATACTGCAATAGTAACAATTCCAGTCGCCTGAACTTAAGAGGGGACTGAGAAATGTGTGAGAATGGAGGTTATAGTCCAGGCCACGGCGGGACGAAAACACTCTGTTCCCCTTTCACCAGTGACGCGCGAGGACGGAGTAGCTTTCTTGTAACGTAAAGAGAGCTCCAAGACCGTCCGCTCCTGCCATCCCTTGTGAGCGGCGCAGTTTGCGCGGCTCGAACAGAGGGAGAGGAAACTCGCTCCGAGACCGTCCGCTCCTGCCATCCCTCGTGAGCGGCTCAGTTGGCGCGGCTCGAACAGAGGGAGAGGAAACTCGCTCCGGGACCGTCCGCTTCTGCCATCCCTTGTGAGCGGCGTATTGCACGGCTCGAACAGAGGGAGAGGAAACTCGCTCCGAGACCGTCCGCTTCTGCCATCCCTCGTGAGCGGCTCAGTTTGCGCGGCTCGAACAGAGGGAGAGGAAACTCGCTCCGAGACCGTCCGCTTCTGCCATCCCTCGTGAGCGGCTCAGTTTGCGCGGCTCGAACAGAGGGAGAGGAAACTCGCTCCGGGACCGTCCGCTTCTGCCATCCCTTGTGAGCGGCGTATTGCACGGCTCGAACAGAGGGAGAGGAAACTCGCTCCGAGACCGTCCGCTTCTGCCATCCCTCGTGAGCGGCTCAGTTTGCGCGGCTCGAACAGAGGGAGAGGAAACTCGCTCCGAGACCGTCCGCTTCTGCCATCCCTTGTGAGCGGCGTATTGCACGGCTCGAACAGAGGGAGAGTACGGGTATCTATCACATTCACCTCATCTCCTGACGCGGCGGCGGCGCGGGCAAAGCCGACGGTTGAGCGGCCGGGAGGGAGAGGGCGAGAGAGAGCTCGAGGGAGAGGTTCCGGCGAGCTCCTCAGTCACAACAGTCTCCGGTGGTCGCTGCGAGCGGCGCTTCTTATTGCGCGGCCCGGCAGGGACAGGCGGAGCGACAGCTTGGTCGAAAGCTTCAAGTCGAGCCCGCAGGGTCGACATTGAAAGCTCTTCGCACTCGGAGAGTGCGGTGGCGGCGTGCCCGCGGCCCAGGCGGAGAGCGCAGAGAGGTGGCGGTCTCCGTTGCTGAGCGGGGCGCGGCACGAGCCGCAAAAACGAGGCGTTTTTACAAAAACGCCTCGTGCTCTTTTAGAGTACACACAGAAACAGTAATAATGTAAAGGATATGTCGCCGGATAGCGTAGCAGGCACGGATGGCTGAAGGCGGCGAAGACGGCCGGCTTCCTCAGGCGCTGTCCTAAGCTTGCTGGTCGCTGGTTTCAATGGCGGCGGCTCTCAAGATCCAGCGATGCGAAGAGCGTCGCTGAAGACAAGAAAATCAGAATTTTAGCCTGCGAGCGCTGAATATATACACGCTGGCCACGCCCATTCTGACGGTTAGAAGGGCGCGGAGGGCGCGAAGCGCCCTCATTGGTTGCCGCGTTCATAGCGCTCACCGATAGGCTTAAGCAGTTGCAGCCGAGCAGCCAATGAGCACGCTTATACAGCCTGCCTAGGTCTGTCGGCTGCTGCACTGCGTTGACAATGAATACAAAATTAAGGATAATTTTTTGGCTTCAGATCTCGAAGAAAGAAGACTTTCCCGATGCGTAAGCTACTTACGCAATACGAGAGAACCTCTCGTAAGAGAACTAATGTAACTTCTTCTGTTGCTTTATGGTCAGGGACTATTTTTTTTTTCTCCAGCGGATGGAATTGGCTTTTAGTGATTCATTTTACTTCATGATAGTTGCATAGATACATATGTTTCGGGATTAATATTTGTATTGCGTGGTAACCGTTTTATAAAAACAATAAGGTACTCTAGGCTAGTGCTGTATCATCTGAATAAGTCACGGCTGAAGGGCGTTGTTAGGCACGACGCGAATATGAAACATTGGCCGAGGTTCTCGGTTAAAGCCAGTGGGTATTAATGTCTGGCTATAATTGTTGTAGAAATTGTGTTAGCCTACTAAGACTTCTGTAACGATACACCCAAATAGTTGAATTTCCAAAACAGCCTAATACATGAATGAACCTCATCGTCGATTATGGTCTAGCCTGGGTCTAACATCATAACTAACATGGTCAGGCTGGTTGTTTCCATGTTCTAATGCTGCGGCAGCTTCCCGCAAAAGCTCACTAACAGATTTCGCCATATCTCGTCGTCTCGATTACAATATAATCACATTTAAATAATTTTGTTTCACACATTCAACTCATGCACAAGGGACGATGACTTAGCTTTACAGAAGGCTTGTCTCAGCGCCGTTACTAGAATAAGCCACACCCACTCATTAACATATAATTTGCATGCAGGTTGTCTTTGAAAATGAAAACGAAAATGAAAACTGTGAAATAAAAGAGGAATTAAAATGAAAACGAAAATTTACATTTGTATTTGAATTGTGTCACTATTATTGCGTGAGCGTTACCAAAGAGCATTGTAAAAACTGTATTTGTAGTTTCTTTTTCACGTTTGGCTTTTCATTTTAATATTGGCAGTCTTGCCTTGAGACTGTAGTGGAAATGAAATGTGAAATCACCAATTGCATTTTATTTTTCAATTTGACAGGGATAATGCTGTGAAAATGAAATCATTTAATTTCATTCTCAATTTTGTCACATTTTTTTGCGTACTGTTTTCTGTAATGAAATTGTTAATCTGGTTTTAATTTTCATTTTAATCATTTAATTTATTTATTTAAATTTGGCAGAAAATGCCTTCCATAGGTACAATGGTGTTTCATGTATTCAGAGTTGTTTACAGTGTTAAAGAGATGGATTCTCATGCTTAACATGGCCAAAGTTTTTTTAAAATATAATAACTAATAACGGAGAATTTCTGTGCCGAAAATCTTACTTCCGGGTTGGTACAAGTTTCGGCTGTTTTTTTTTTGACCGTGGATCTAATGACGTAGACCAGAGTGGAACTCCTTATATGAGCATTTCTCCCGGAAAAGCGCGACCGCGCACCTCAACGCGCTTCAACAGGAAATCATCGGCAGCGCTGCATAGTGTCTCCAAAGTGTTTTTGGTGAGGGAAAGCTTACCAAAGAACCCAGCGTTAGGAACAGTGGATGCAGAAACGAGTTGTGTAGACTGTTTGTTCCCTGCATTTCGACGATGAATGTTTTATAAACAAAGCCCAGATCGACGGATTCTCTCTATGGCTCTGGCTTCGCCCACACGGCCCGCCTCCAGACGCTCGTTTTTTTCCGAAAAGACTCGGTACAGCCTATCTTTTCTCTTATAAATATAATAAAACTAAAAGACTTTTTGGAGATATGAAGGATGCAATACTACTCTATAGGTACTCAAGATTAACAGGAGATTGAGTGAAAATGAGCATTTCACCCCCCCCCCCTTTAAATTAATATATGTATGTTGAACTGATTCAACATTTCCATCCATTTTGGTTACACAACAAAAACTCAATTATAAACTTTATGTGATGGATAATGATCAGTCATGCATAAATGAAACGGGTTTATAATTAACTATTTTAATCTATTTGACTTTATTTAAATAATCATGTTTTCAAAATGCATCTATTCAAATTGCTTAGAATCAGCATAAATCTGTTCATTTTACAGTAAAGGGATACTTCACTGATTAGCATTCAGCTTTGTATCAGTAGAAACCCAGTAGTATTCTCGAGTGACCGTGCTTCCCTCCCTCATATCCCCCTGAGACCAGACATTTCTGTATTGTGTGTCTGGTAAAAAAACTCAGATGATGCAAAAATCGTCATTTATCGTCATCAGAGGCTCTTTTGTCCAGAGGCGAGAGACTCCAGCCAGTAGGAGGAGCTGTTCTGCATGTCTTCAACTCGCCCATAGGGGGATCTCACCATAGATATCATATAATAAAGGCTAGATGTCTCGTCCGCGCTGCTGGCCAATGGAGGTCGGTGTCCGCACACGGCGGCCATCTTGCCACAGGGAGCTCGCTCACTCGTAACATGGTGCATGTACTTTTAAATAACAAACGTCATATACGTCAGAGATGTAGTTATGACACTGCATACATATGAATAATTATAACAATGGACTTCCATATGAAAGAATTATAGCCACGTTAATAACGTTTGTAAGGAACCAAACCGTTTGTAAATCCGTCAAGATTTCAGCGAGATAAGAGGATTTGTGTGCGTGCTGATCACTCACCTTAATTCACAGCTTCCCTGTGGCAAGATGGCCGCCGGTGATGCCGGAAGTGACTCCGCCTTAAGACATCTAGCCTTATATGGATATCTATGGATCTCACTCACAGAATGTACAAATAGTGTCAGCCATCTTTTTTTGGAAGCTAAGCTAACAGGCTCTTGGTCTGTGGAGAAAGCTGAGTAGTAGGGGTGACCATCCTCTTTTTCCCAGACATGTCCAGCCATCGAGATCGTCCAAAATGTCCGGGATTCGGCTTTTGCTTTACAGTCGCCATTCATTGTTTACATGCACACCTTTTGTTTCAATCGGACTGAATTCATTCCGATTGGTGAATCTGAATATAGAGTTTACATGAACGCTGAACAAGTGATCGGTTGATGTGCATTTTAGCATTGCTAAGGAAATTCCTGTTTTCGTCTCGGTCGGGATTCGTGTGAAGCAGAAAGCATGAGCTGCAAAACCGGTGTGCTGAACAAATGAGTCCTATTGAAGAGATGAGTCCGAGCTTAGGACCCAAGCAATCCGATTGGTTCAAAGCTTGTTTTATGGGTAATCGCTTTAGTGCCTGGTTACAAATCATACAAAAATTATAAATAAACAACATATTTGAGCTTCAAACAACTACATTCTCGACTGACAAACTCTTAAAACTACATTTTGTGACACAATAACAGTAGTATTTTTAAATTTCGCGGTCTTTCTCCTCTGCTATTGACGCAACTTTAGATTTTAAATATTAACTATAGAATATATACAATTTACATATACAACATACAATTTAATTTAATCTTACCTTGCAGTGGGATTTAGCATTCTACATAAAGCTACCACATAATTACACTAAAACAGCTCACGTTAGCTACAAGTTGTCGCGAGAACAGATTTAGATCAGGCATACTACTGGCATACTGATGGGGTCCTAAGCTCGGACTCATATCTTCAATAGGACTCATTTGTTCACCACACCAGCACGTATGTGTCAGTGTCAAATAATGTAAACATAATGAATGGCGACTGTAGAAAGCAAAAGCCGAATCCCGGACATTTTGGGCGATCTCGAAATCCTGGCTGGACATGTCGAAAGACAGACTCGAGCTGGGGCGGACTAACTCGTCACAGAGACTCACGATAAAACAGCGTCTTTTCAGTTTCGAGTCACTAGTAGCCTAGCTGTATCATTTCTCCCGATCCTGCCCTCTGTAACCGGTAGGCGTGGCTTGGGAGTGTCCTCAGCGAAGCAAGTGCATTCTGGGAGTTGTTGTCTTTCATCCACATGAGCCAAAAATACATTTTCTGGCTTTTCTCAGTCTAGAAGGCTCCAAATTCAAAAATAATTTCACATTTCTACTACATAAATGACCCAATTTAAATACACATTCATCTGTCCAGCGGTGAAGTATCCCTTTAAGCAGGGTTCTCAAGTCTCACGCATTGGCCGTGAGACACACGCAATTCAACCACTTCACACGCTCACATGCCGTGCATTTCTCACGCTGAAAAGGCAATGCCAACCAAGTTGTCCTGCAAGCTTTATATATATAACGTTGTATACGAGGCGCAGGCACACAAAGTGAAGTTTCCTGCTGCCAGCACGTATCTCGGCCAGATTGCGTTCGTTACTAGGCAACATAGGTGTGCGAACACACGGAAGTTGACGGAACATTCTCGGCCACCGTATGTTCGTTACTAGGTAACTAACAACATCGTGCAAACACACGTCAAGATGGAGATAGGTTTGAACAAAACCAAAACTAGAAACAGGTTGGCTCTTGACAGAACACTATCATCCATTATGACAGTGAAAATGTCTGGCATCGAGCCACAGTGCTTCAAGTGGGAGCCCCCTACCCCTGTTATCAAAGCATCAAAATGTGCAACAAACACTTACAACACAAAACACATTTCATAAGCTGGAGTGTGTACTCTTGAGCAATTTGTTATATTTTTGTATTTCTTGTATATTTGTAATTTTGAAATATAACATTAAAGAGTATATTTGATGTGATGAATTGCTCTGTCATTTATCAGATTTACCAATTGTTATATTTCAATTTGTGCTTGTTAATTAACTTTAAGTAAACCTAACTTAACTATTCCTCTAACCCATGGGCGTCGGAACCATTGTATATGAGTGGGACATGATATGGACCCACTCACTTTTACCGTCTCTAATTCAGCGAAAATATCTGCTCACTTTTCAGTCAAATCCGTTCCACTTGAGGAATGACCTAATAAATTAAACTCCATTCCGCGTTTTAGCTACAGCTTTGATTTCCACACTGCTGCTCAAATCCATTCCACTTGGCTTAGGCTATTACAAACCCTTACTTATGCGCATGTGCTGTCCTAAGCGCGAGTCTCAGGTTCCTATGGACATACGAAGTTTAAAACATTTAAATTGACATATCAAGTAGTAATTAATGTATATGAATCTTAGTTGATTATAGGCTATTAGAGCTGGTTGCTGAGAGGCGGACACGCGCAGAGACGGCAATTAACACGCTGTTTGATTTGTGATCGCGCTGTGCTTATATTCTATTCATTTGAGTATATATTGTACAAAGCTTAAATCATTTAAACATACATACAATAATATACAATATCATATAGTAGAACATGTATATCTGTAACAATCACGAGGCTGGATGCAAGTGCAAGTAAACGCTTTATTTGGCAAAGGGAATAGATGTGGACACAACTCAGATTTGGGACCTTGGTAGGCAACTCGGTGGTGGTGCTCGGTGATCCAGTGCAGTCAGTCCTCGGTGGCAGTGCGCGGTGATTCAGTGCAGAAGTGTGGGAATCCAGACAGACGTCAGTCACGAAGACACGAAGAAAATCCACAATCCAACGAACAACACGGGAACAGGAACAGGATCACACACCGGGGAAACACCACTACGCTCTGACAAAGACAGAGTGAAAACAGAGGGACTAAATAGGGTTAGCTGATCAGCTGCAGCGATCATCGACCCCGCCCACATGCACACACACACACAATGCAAGACGAGACGAAAGGAGACAGTGAATTAATAAACCGTGACAATATGATGTAGTAGCCAATTTGAGTTGATATTACTCTTGCCAAGCTCTGATTTCTGAGAGATGCACACATAGACAGATTTGCGCTCGTTTCATTTTTACTCTCACTCATGGGCGTCAGAACCCATTAACGCTGCTACAGCGTTAATTTCCACCAAACCCTTACTTTTCAGGCTAGGCGAGCCATTGCGCGAGTCTCAGGCAGGGGTCCAATGTTTCATAAAAAACTGAAGCTTCCCCGGGCGCCGCCATTGATTAGCAGACCATCACCTGCTGTTAGCATCCCATTGACAGCGAATAACTTTACATCTGAGGCGTTTAAAGACTCCATTTGTCCATTATTTACTTCTAAAGAAACACGACAATGTATAAAAGGCTCCATTACCTTGTATCTTACGTTATGGCCCCGTAGAAGCAGTTTTTGTAAAAGTAGGCTAACGATTGCGTCATAACCACGCGACTCTCTGTCGCACAGTAGAGAGATTACCGTATGGACAGGATCAGAAGCTCGCGGGCAATCAGGGGGACGTGGAGGCAAGATGACAAAATAATTAATCAGAATACCTAGCAAAAGTTTCTCCTGCTCTTATCTCATGGACATCTCCTACTCACACTCTCCGTCTCTGCAAGTTTCGGAAGGGAATGATTCAGATTTCTCTCGGCACAGCTACTAGAAGACAGACGGGTTACTCACGTCACATCCACATCGTCAAGCTCAGTGTGAGTCTGCGCAGTACGCTCAGCCATCAGGAAGAAGAGCTTCTAATTGACTTCACTTGTCTCCATTGAATCCAGTGGGGTCGCTGTGTCCATTTATGTTACTGTCCATGGTCTCAGGTTCCTTTGGGAACCGGAGCTTCTAACAGATCGACCAATCAGCGATTGGCTCTTTTACATAGAAGGTGGGATAGTTTATTAATGTATATGAATGTTAGTTGATTATATAGGCTATTAGAGCTGGTTTGTTTGCTGAGAGACAGACACGCGCAGAGACGGCAATTAACACGCTGTTTGATTTGTGATCGTGCTGTGCTTATTCCATTCATTCGAGTAGCCTATCATATTGTACAAGTCTTAAATCATTTAAATATACTTACAGTATAATAATATACAAAATCATATCGTAGAACATGTACCGGTATATGATGTAGTAGCCAATTGATTTAAGGCACTGATTGACAGTGATTTAGTAAACTGTTGTAACTTGAATAACAGTTGATATTACTCTTGCCAAGCTCTGATTTCTGAGAGATGCACGCATAGACAGATATTTGCGCTCATTTCATTTTTACTCTCACTCATTCACTTCACTCATCATTTTTGCATGAAGATTTTAGATAAGGTATCTGGCTTTCGGGAACACCCCTAATCTACTCCAGTAAAAAATAATCTGGAGGATGAGTCAACCCACCCACATTTTTCTTTGCTTCCGACGCCCATGCTTTCACTCATTCACTTCACTCATTATTGCATAGAGATTTCGGGAACTTCAGGAACACCCCTAATCTACTCCAGTAAAAAAAAAAAAATTGGAGGATGACCCACCCACATTTGTTTTGCTTGCTAAAGCCAGGGCCGGCCCTGACCAATTTGCTGCCCTAGGCAAGATTTTACCTGGTGCCCCATGCATCATCACAGCCCACTTCACCCCGTCATTGTGTTCATGATTATTTAGCCTATATATATATATATATATATATATATACACACACACACACACACACACACACACACACACATTACACCCTAAACACTAATAGCAAGAGCATTACATCTAGCAAGTAAGTCAAGTCTCCTTTATAGCGCTTTTTATAATACAGATTATTTCAAGGCAGCTTTACAGTGATAACAGGAAAATAACGCAAAAAAGTTTGCTTCTCCTGTACAGCAGATCTAGAAGAAAATAGTGTCATAGTCCAGCTTAAGTAAGTTCAGTGATGGTTTAATTTTGTTGTAAATAAGTTATTAATTTAGTTCATTTATATCACTCTGGATAAAACAGTGATGTCATCGTCCAAATGACATTCATGTACAAACTATTCATGGAGCACCAGCAAAAGTGTTTGTTTTCCAGTTGATTGTAGCAATCTTCCACTAAACTATGGCACGTTTCATGTTTTCACCATGAATGAAACTGAGAAATGTCTTCTTTAATGTGAATTTTGCATAAAACATTGCTATTTTAATAAACCTGAAAATAAATATCATTACTAATTTTGGCAAAAAAAAAACAACAACAACAAAAAAGCCATATATCCCCCCAAAACTGCACAAGATTAAAACATTAATTAAAAAAGTGATAGTAGGCCTAAATGCGTCTAAAAAACATGATTTGATTGTTACAAAATCACACTGTCTGCGGCCTCTGGAGAACCCAGAACAACTGCTAGCATAAAGTTTAAGGTAAAAATAACTGCCATTAAATTATAGTATCTTAATACTATGCAATTAGATAAACTGTTCATTCATTCCATCACTTTACCTCTGTCTTTATCCCCTTTTATCCTCTTCTCTTCTTTTTGACACTGTATCTATTGCAGACTATAATGCTCATTTATAATGTGTCATGTAAATTCGGCCATCCGTCACAATCAGGAAACTTTCACCGTGTCTAGAGCTGGCAGGCCCGTTTTTACAGGGGTGCTCGAGTGTGTTAAGCCCCCTTAAACAAAAGCAATGCTCTCTACATTGGATGCGGCGAGAGGCGACGCTACACAACAAATTACCAACAACTGATCGTGCGCGCTCTGTTTCTGACGCACTTCAAGCGCTCGCGGGGTGGGGGGAGATTGATGCGCCAGAGCGGAGTCGGAGGACTTAGTTAAGTTTTTGAGTTTTTTTGCTTTATTTGGTAGTATTTCGAATTAATGGTTTTAAAATAGTATTAGTAAAAAAAAAAAAAAAAAAATCACTCGTTCACGCATTTTGGCGCCCCTATGGATGAGTGGCGCCCCTAGCATTTGCCTATTCCGCCTATGCCTAGGGCCGGCCCTGGCTAAAGCCCATGCTCTAACCAACCCATCACACTAACCTGGTGTCAGGAGATTTAAAGCAGATTTTGCTGATCATTTGAGTCTCACATTATATCTAAAAATCCAATTCAAAGTTTAAATTCAATGATATTTAACTGAAAAACAAGACAAAGACTCACTGAGAATAGTTTTTTTTTTTAATCTCTTTTTTTAATCTCTTTTCAACGTTTCTGTATATTTGAGGGCATTCAAACATTGGCGCTCACTAATATCACAGACAATTTATATAAGAGACATGCCACTTCCTCAATCCTCAATAGAACCAAAGAGTATAGAAGCCCAAGAGGCGAAACTCTGTTGTGTTATGGGTAACAGTCTGTAGATGGCGCTGCGGAGGCGCGTCCGCCATTATGGACTGAAAGCTGCTGAAATCGTTAGCGCCAGTCAATGGCAAAATCCATTTTAATAGGCGTTTATAGTTCATGTGTGCACTTGCTAGATTGCACATCTTTTTTGTACCTTTCCGCCTGTAATAGGACATTCACAGATTGTTTTTGTTCTTCCCATTGAAACGTTCACTGTGTGCACTTTCACTGAAGATGTTGAAAAAACAAGTTAATATTTTTGTGATATTCTATGTAAAATATTAACTGTCTTTAGAAATGTTCATTTATAATTTTATTTATTTATTTATTTTTCCAAATCATATATATGGTGATGTTCACTAATTTCAAAATCAACATTTGAATAAACATCTTATTACTTATATCTTATTACTGTGTGTCTGCCTATAGCCTATATTATTTCATGAATTTCTGTTAGTCATATAACTAGGAAAATGCATAATAGAACATAAATATTGATAGATTAAAGTTTTGCAGTAATTTTATAATTTTATCTTTGCAAACCGTAAGTGGTAGGCTAATGAAGCCGATTCGGTGGGGGACATACCCTTACTAAAAAGTACTATAGGAATCTTATAGTATTTTGGGACAAAATATTATAGTAATCTTATAGGAATACTATAGTAATTTGGGACATACTACAGAAGTACGATAAGACTACTATATAAATACTGTAGCAGCTTTAAAATATTATAGAGGTATTACAGAAAATCACAGAAGTATGTTATGTTCTGTAATACCTCTATAATATCCTAGAGCCGCTATAGTATTTCTATAGTAGTCTTGTAGTACTTCTATAGTAATATTTTGTCCCAAAATACTATTTTCCTAAGGGTAATTAGGCCATGCATAACCAACACATAGACGTATATTTTCTGTCATTTAACGTCATTTAACGTTGGTCATCCTCATTAATGTATTTTAAATTGTTTTCATATTGAGATATGACGGCCAGAAAAAATTAAGTTATGTTAAGTTTTTGTTATGTTAAGTTTTTCAGTGCCATTGACTCCCATTATTTTTCGGCGTTTTCCTTCAGTTTTCAGTCCATAATGGCGGCCGCGCCGTCACGTCATGGGGGCAACTGTTGCTATGGAGCGTTCTATTGAGTTTCGCCTCTTGGGCTTCTATACTCTTTGATAGAACTATATAAGGTAAACCCGTAACGGCAAAGATGGCGGTTGTATGAACATGTCCCGCCCCTCCCGCTGGAAAGCCAATCATCTGCTTTTAACAGTCAAGCCGGGAAACATTTAAACCTATCGTCTGGTTCCACTGACGCATGCGCACAGTAGAGGTTTTGCGACAGCGTAGTCGATTTGGGGACAGCGAGTTGTTGTGTGTGCAAGAGATCAGTGACAGGGCGCATATTTAACTGAAAGAACCAGATGGAAAGGACCAGAGCCATAGAGAGATGGTAGTGATGGCAAAATGAGGCTTCCTGAACCACTGAGACCTCGCAGCCCATTGCTTCAGCCAAAGGTTCATTACTCGAAGCTTCATTCAGAATTGCTCACTAGTGACACCTAGCTACTGTGCAAAGAAATAGCAGACAAATTAATTCATTCTGAACCAGTGTTCAGAGCCACGCTCCCTCCCTAATTTTATAAAAAAATATATTTTTTTTTTAATAAATTTTTTTATATTTTATAAAATACTTTTAGAAATACAAATATTTATTTGTAATGTAAATATACAAATAAATATTTACATTTATTTGTATATTTTAATTTAAATGTATATTTTATAAAAATATTTTTATAAATACAAATATTTATTTATTTATTTTGTAGGCTACTCACTGTTGATGTCTGTAACCTTTCATTTGCAATAATAAAAAGACATGATCAGACATTTGTCCATTACTGTGTGTGTATAATATAAAATATGTATCTTTCTCTGTCTGAATTTACTTGTGCAGAGTCACACACACAGTTTATTAATTATTCATACATTTTTTGGATAGTGACAGTATGAACAACAACAGTGACACTGTGTTGAGTGCAGTGCTTATGTTAGAGGGAGTGTAATAAAGTAAATTTATTCATTTAGCAGATTATAGATAACAGATTAAAGTAAACTGCAACAGAATAGTCCGGAAGGAAGGATTACAATAGATTTTTTATTGAGAAACAGAATTATTTCAAGTGTGTTGGGGTTTAGACGATTCCTCTTATTGGACAAAATTTCTCTAGCCTTGGAAAATATCCTTTCACAAGGAACAGAGGATGAAGGGGAACGTAAAAATGGCAGTGGTACAAATGAGGACACTGATGCTTCTGTTGAGCCCAGACAGGGGAGGATTCCCTCTTTCTTGCTGACTCCATTACCAGGAAAAAGAAGAGTCACAAAAAGCAAACACATCCAAAAAGGCAATCCAAATCAAAAAGCAGTCCAGTCCAGATGCAAAAATCCAGAGCAATCCAAATAATCTTATCTAATTAAGACTATAATATAGCTAGGCCTACTATAATAATAATATACTATAACTATTCTAACCTGATAATGTAATAATATACAGCCCTCACATATGACACAACAGTTATCATCTAACTCTCTGACTCTCTGACACTACTACAACTTCTTCTACTACTCCTGACAACACCCACAAGGAGGCGCGAGTTTCGAACCGCCTTTTATCCGGAAGCGACACTCAGACCGAACCGATGACGTATCCACACAAACCGAGGCCTCGTTTGTCATTAGTCACGTGATTTTTACGTTAACGACACAAGCCTCGAATCGCGGCTTCATCTGGCACGCCCACTTTTTCTCGACACACGCTCCGACGCCTCGGTTCAAATGTCCCATCACTAAGAGATGGTTCTGGAAAGGACAAGCAGAGAGAGAGAGAGAGCCCCGGTCGCGCGCGCGCGCGCGCTCTCTCTCTCTCTTCGGAGCCAGGCGAAAGTGTAAACAAAACATCACCGTCTCCAAATCAAGCGCTGTCTTGCTCTCTCTCCCGCACGCATATTAATCAAAACAAAACGACATGATGGTAAAAGGTCGGAACGGAAGACCAAAGTTTCATGTTGGAGCATTCGGAGATTTTTTCCCCTGAATTACCGCTGGGTGTGAGTTTTGTGCTAAAATACGTTGCCTTATCTGCGTTCCGCACATTCAGCTGACATAAAATTACTCTTTAAATAAACGAAAAAAACCTATCCAGTGATGTAATGTTTTCTGTGTTGACACTAACCTTGTGGGGTGTCCATGTTCTAGCTGCTGGGATAATCACACAACAGTATGACACGTCCAATTCGCGAACTAATGCCTTTGAACCGATTCATTTTAATGAATAGTTAAACCAACTGATCTTGTTATTACTGATAAAGTGCAAACCTGCTTATATTTAAATAAAGAAGAACAATATTGACATTGAATATGCACACCACCGGCATTCTGGATAGAGACGTAAATGAAGTTGGTGTCGTGAACCCTTGCGCATGCGTAGTATAAGTATAACCTGTGGGGGAAAAGGCGTTTTAAACCTTATTTTGGGGCAAAGTCATCAAACTTTTTCAGCGATTTTTATCATATTTTAATGCTGTGTCTATACATGCAGTTTTTATGTCCCAGTGACCAGTGAAAGTGCAGTTCTGACTCTCTGCCCATTCATTTAGATAGGAGCCTGGTCTTGTTAGTCCGAAATAGCTGCCCGGAGGCGTTGCCAAGATGGCGGCCGAGTGGCACGACTTGCCTAAAAGGACTTTGCTAATATACAACTATTGAAATCTCATTTTGATCGTTTGAAAAGGTTGATCATTATTTACACAGCAGAGTAATTCTGAAATGTCTTGTTGAGTCTCAGAGTTTATCGCATCTCCTGGAGAGATAGTGAGTGTGTTTGTGTACAGATTACCCATGAGTCTCCATCTCTCCGCTTCTGATCCAGCTCTTCATACGATCAACATCACACTCTCACTCACGTCTGAAGCAAAGACGCTGCACACACACACACACACACACACACACACACACACACACACACGCCGCTTAAGGTCAGGCTTCTGAGAAACAACAAATGATGAGAAGCATTACAACAACAAGAACAATGTTACACACACACACACACACACACACACACACACACACACACACACACACACACACACACACACACACACACACACACATTCAGTTTCAATATCACATCATCTAAAAACAGATGCTTTACAGAAAACTCAGCGTTTCCTCAGTTCCCATAAACAAGAGGCGGAGCTGCTTCATATCTTGTGAACACACACACACACACACACACACACACACACACACAAAAGACTAAGAGAACTTTGACAAACACTCACTCTCTCTCTCTCTCACACACAAAGACTCTCTCTCTGACACTTTCTCTCATACACACACTATTCTCTCTCACACACACTCTCTCTTACACACACACACACACACACACACACACACACACACACACACACACACACACACAGAAACAGACACATCCACTCTCTCTGTCTCTCTGTCTCTCTCTCTCACACACACACACACACACACACACACACACACACACACACACACACACACACAAACTCACACTCTCTCCCTCACACACAAACTCACACTCTCTCCCTCACACACACACACACACACACACACACACACACACACACACACACACACACACACACACACACACACACACACACTCGCGCACAGAAACAGACACACCCACTCTCTCTCTCTCTCACACACAGAAACGCGCACACACACACACACACACACACACACACTCAAACACACACAGAAACACACTCACTCCATGTATTAATTTTGCACACACATGAATGAACAGATCATCTCATCACCTTATTTACACTCAATCTGCTTTATATCAGCAGCGTCATCAGAAAACAGATCCGGTTCTGATCCACACACACACACACACACACACTTTTTTCTAAGAATTACACATGCGATTGCGAGAAAAAAGTCAGAATTGTGAGATAAAAAGCAGTAATTGTAATACTGACATAAACAGCACATATGTGTCCGTGAAACTGATTTACATCATTAGGTTTGATCAACTTTAATAAATCTTTGAATTAGTTATTTAATCTAATCAGATACACACACATGTACATGTTCAGATTAAAGGTGTGAAGGAGACCGGGGCTAGTTGTCACACTAGTTACCTATAATCAATATTTCTCAGTTTATTGTTTGACTGTCCATTTCTGTGTAGACACAAACCGCGATGTCTGCACTACAGAAAGCTTGTGAACATCTCAAACAGGGTTTCTAGTGTTGAATGAGTCCATTAGAGCGCTGGTCCTGCTCGAGATGCTGTGAAGAAACCCTACAGCTGGTGTGTGTGTTGGTGTTCTCAGAGTGTATCGCCTCGCGTTGATGTTTGTGTGCTGAACTTCAGGAGAACCGCGTTCAATCGATGTTGCAAGCGACAGATTTCACGGTCATTCGCTCTCCGATTAAACACAGCAAACGCCGTCAAACCACAGAGTTCAGTCCATTACACCGTCTCACTTCTAGAAGCGTGGGGTATTCGCGTTAAAAGCGAATGATTAAATACAGTTTTTTACCATCACTTTGCTACTATTTTCAGAACCTTGATGTCATTTTTCAAAACCCCTGACACAAAACTCAAAACGGTTATCACTTGTAACACAGGCTGTCTAATGTTCAAAACATTGCATTGTGCATTCACATCTTTAAAGAAATCTTGCACTTGCACAATCATTGGTTCAAAAAACAAATTTACTGTGAAATACCATGGAAACATAACTATAGATCACCCACACACAAGCAACCGATAGTTTCACTGTGTCATTGTTCGTACAATCATTAAATATTGTAGAACAAAATAAGTGATACAGGTTTCATTATAGTAGCCTATTACACGTACAGTAAATACATCTCTGTAAAAGCACTGCAGTAGTAGAGAGAATACTACAGACACAGTGGAATCACTGAACAAAGTTTGTAATATATTGATGAAAAACACTACAGTACAATCACAACATAGGGTTATTTGAATCAAAGCAAAAATAATTAGCTATGAAATAGAAAAGAAAAGACAGTACTGTAAAACATCAAATGCAGTGTTCCTCAACTTGTTTGCTTGTACTGTAAGAAACAAAACAGGAGTGATTACTGTACTTCTACATTGTCATCAACTCTGTGTTGTGGATTTGGCCACAGGTTCTCATCTACATCACAATGGATGTTTTCATTAGCCAAAATATTAGGCTACATCCATGGATATTGTAGTCTAATTGGTTCATGCTCCATGCTAATTGGTGACAATGAATATCGTTATCTTGAAACTTTCATGATTTAGTAAACATGGAAGATTGTTTGTCTGTTTCCATACAACTATGCATTAAGAGTAGTTACAGTTACTTATCATTTTGAGCAGTTGTATCAATTGATAGTTAGATCAATGTAAGGAAATGAATAGACACTCATTTGAAATGTAATGTGTGAATTGCCTTTTGAAATAGCAGTACTTTGATGTTAAGTTGTGTCATATTGAACAGGTGATTTTTGTTGAATAAACAAATGATTTAAGTTTTATGTGTATTGTATCCAAGCAATTGAGAAAAGGGTTAGAGTTTTGAAAAATGTGCATTTTGATCATTGGTTGTGAGTTTTGTGTCTAGAGTTGTGAAAAATTACATCAAGGTTCTGAAAATAGTAACAAAGTGATTGTAAAAAACTGTACTAAAAAAAGTTTTTTATTTTACTGTCAAAATAAAAAATGTACTAAATTAAAACAAAAATGTCAAATTAAAATAATAAACATACCAAAAATAAAGTACAATTATCGTGCAATAAATTTTTTTTAAATAAAACAAGAAAAATGAATGAAATCATAAAAATGTATTAAAAAATGTAATACTCATTTTAAATACAAATTATTTTTTAAATAAAAATGATAAAAATGACTAAAATATGAAATTTTTTATTTGAAATAAATAAAAAAAATATAACATTTACTAAAAAATAACATTTTATTTTAAGCGATTCAAATAAAATTTGTTAGGTGGTTGCATATGAATCCCTTCTAACTAAAGAGCTTTGACACTCTTGGATGTGAAGATGAGGACAGTAGAAGAATAAGATGAGCTGGATGGCGTCTCACACACGTCCTGACACTCGTTTAACTCTGTTCACTGTTCAGTGTCACTGAGAGAATGAAAGCGTGTGTGTCCATCAAACCCCACAGATGGAGAGTGTGTGTTGCTCTGGGTGAAGGCTCTGAAGGGTTCAGTCGGTGTGTTTGAGTGTTCAACATCTGCTCGACCCGACCGGACCTCAGGTGAAGGTCACCTCACATCATCTTCCTCACATCATCTTCCTCACATCATCATCCTGCACAACTGGAGAGCTTTGGTCCTGTTCGCTGAGGCGTCAAGCGTTACGCCTGTCTTCAGTCTTCAGGGGTTTTCTTGAGGAACAGAACGTCACATTCCTCTATGACTACACTCTACAAGTGTGGACTTGACTGACATGGGGAAAGTGCATACTTCTGAGAGTGAGTGTGTGTGTGTGTGTGTGTGTGTGTGTGTGTGTGCGCGTGTGTGTGTGCGTCTGTGTGTGTGTGTGTGTGTGTGTGTGTGTGTGTGTGTGTGTCTGAGAATGAGTGAGTGAGAGAGAGAGTGTGTGTGTGTGTATGAGTGTGTGTGTGTGTGTGTGTGTGTGTGTGTGTGTGTGTGTGTGTGTGTGAGAGACAATGTAAGAGGGAGTGTGTGTGTGTGTGTGTGTGTGTGTGTGTGTGTGTGTGTGTGTGTGTGTGTGTGTGTGTGTGTGTGTGTGTGTGTTTGAGTGAGAGAGAGAGAGAGTGTGTGTGTGTGTGTGTGTGTGTGTGTGTGAGAATGAGTGAGTGTGTGTGTGTGTGTGTGTGTGTGTGTGTGTGTGTGTGAGTGAGTGAGTGAGTGAGTGAGTGAGTGAGTGAGTGTGTGTGTGTGTGTGTGTGTGTGTGTGTGTGTGTGTGTGTGTGTGTTTGAGTGAGAGAGAGAGAGTGTGTGTGTGTGTGTGTGTGTGTGTGTGTGTGTGTGTGTGTGTGTGTGTGTGTGTGTGAGAATGAGTGAGAGAGTGTGTGTGAGTGAGAGAGTGTGTGTGTGTGTGTGTGTGTGCGTGTGTGTGTGTGTGTGTGTGTGTGAGATCGTGTGTGTGAGTGAGTGAATGTGTAGTAAGACAATAAGTTGATAATTACTTAAATCATAAAAATGTAAAATGAATAAAACAATACTAATAACAAATAACAACAAAAATAATCAAAAATAAACACTAAACATTAATGTAAAACCTTAAAATAAATAATTTTAAAAGCAAAACAAATAAAAATAACATGTTTCAAATGAATTAAATCATATAAATGTACAATTAAAATAAATCAATTTAAATATGAAAACATCTAAAAATAAAACACTACAAAGTAAATCAAAGTAAAATTCAAATAAATATTTGTAACATTAAAATGATCGAAATAAACAGTAAACATGAATTAAATCATATCAATGTAAAAATCTAAATAAATCAATCTTTTAAAATAAAAAACAAACACTAAGTAAAAAATAAATAAAATCATAAAAATGTAAAATGAAAATAAATTATTTTAAAATAAACTGTACGTGTGACCATTAAGCGCCATCAGAGAACCGTAAACATTTGCATGTGTTGTTAAATTATTCAGATCTCATTTATCTCAAAGATCTTCGACGGACAGAAAATCCCACAGAATCCCTGGGAAGTTTCTTATTGTCCCGCCGGTGAGACGGCTCACACACACACACACACACACACACACACACACTGACAGCGGGTTAATGAGCGCATCATTAGAGGAGTGAAGGACAACATGAACACGGTCTGATCAGATGTGTCATTTACTGCTACATCAGTCATAGAAAACCATAATCATTCGCTTACCACAATCAAAATATCCAAATAAAACCATAATAAGATAAACAACAATAGCAGCTCTAGAAACATCATCATCATCATCATCATCATCATCATCATCATCAGAGCAAAGGTTTCTTCATCTTTGGTTTAGAAACGACTGCTGTTCGTTCACAACTACACAACACTACAGCAACTATTCCTCTATTGCTTTAGACTGAGTTCACTCTCAGCGCCACACACACACGACCCGCTCTCCTTTGAGCTTTAATCACTTTTTATAATTATTATCTGAAATGCATCGAGCAAAGCAGGCTAACACATTAAAAACACTGTAAAATGATCAAAATGTATAAAATTAAATTAAAGGAGCATGTTCATAAATTGCAGCAAACTGCTGTACTTTTTTTCCCTCTGTGAAAAATAACTCATGTAAAAACGCAATTAATTCAGGAAAATTATAATTACCTCATTTTTCTTCAAATGAAGAAAATCAGTGATATCAGGATTCAGTTCGTCCATGTTTTACACACAATACACAGGTGACTTAAGATGTGTTCAAATTAAGGCAAGTGATATTTTTGTAAATTCCAACATTTGACAGAAGAAAATCAACAATATGAAGATGCGATAGCTTAATATCTGAGGAAGACGGTCCGTGCTCTTCTTCTTATTCTACATCATCTATCCACACAGTATTCCCATATGTAGGAACTCTGAAGAAGCTTCAGTCCGACAGACATTAAAATAAAGGAAGAATCATGAAACTCTCCTCATGAGCCGCCGAGTCTTCAGTGCGTTCGTCCCGTAGGAGTGTGTGTTCACCTGTGTGTGTTCACCTGTGTGTTCATCATGAGTCATGTTTTCAGTGCAGAGCGTCTGATTCTCCATCAGAAGGAAACGCTGACGTACATCAGCTCTTCATGACGCTATCTGACAACACACACACACAACACATCAACAATGCATCTATTAACATTCAAAGCTGCTGCAAATGATGAACACATTAATCCAGCAAAGCACAAGCATCAGCCGAATGAGAGAGTTCGACAGATAAACTCATTTAAACACTCTACACTAGCGCTCGTTAACATTACTGTGTGCATTAAGTGTCATATACAGCAGTTTATACTGATGCATTACAAAATCAGATTTGCATTATCAGATTTAAATAGATTTATTATTGTTAAAAGATTTTTACATTTCAAGTTTGTATATGCACTTCATTTAATAGTATATTTTTATATATAGTTTAATGTTTCCCAATGCATTGAATTATGCATTAATGAATATTTTTTTTTGTTTAGTTTTGACCATTAAAAAATTATACAAAAGTGTATGTAAGGTGCATTAACTTAATTTATTAATATATAACATTGCATGTAATTTATTAATATATCATATTAATGTTAATTACTACATATACTAACAGATTTTACATTTCTAATTTGTATATTTATTTATTTTAATAGTATATTTTATATCTAGATGAACGATTCCAAATGCATTAACTAACACTAACAATTGTGTTTAAGTTTTGATCATTAAAAATATTGAATAAATATTAAAATATAATGTTAATGTTAATTTCTACACATACTAACAGATTTTACATTTCAAGATTGTATATTTTATTGTATTTTAATTGTATATTTTTATATATAGATGAATGATTACCAATGCATGAAATTATGCATTAACTAACGTTAACAATTGTATTTAAGTTTTGATCATTAAAACAGTTATAAATATTAAAATGTAATATTAATGTAAATTTCAACTGATACAGATTTTACATTTAAAGTCAGAATATTTTTTTAATTTTACAGTATATTCTAGACTAATGATTCCCAATGCATTAAATGATGGATAACATTAACGACCATTTAATTTCAGTTTGACCATTACAAAAATGTAATAAACATTAAAATATAATATAAATGTTAATATCTACATGTAACTATTTTAGTTTTGTCTATTAATCATGATAAAAGGCATGTAGGGTCATCAGGGTGTACAGATGTGCAGTGCTCATGTGGGGTTCACAGCTGGTCTTAAGTTGACTATGTTGATGTGAAGTATGTAGTGTGCAGTGCGCACTTGGACTGGTAGGAGCAGGGTTGAATGAGGTCACTGGTTTCCACGGTGATCTGTTGCTGTGGTACGTGGATGTCATGTGATGAGGGAGTCTGTGGAGGAGCTTCTGTTAATACACCCTGAGAACAGGAAGTGACATCATCATTCAGGAAGTGCACAGGTAGGTACATGTATTGAGTAGGGCTGCACGGTTAATCCAGAGAATGTCTAATAAGAGGAGAAGTGTCACTCTCAGTAAACTTCCGGCTTCTGAACTGGTTGCAGTTCCACTCTGGCTCCACATGAGGGCGCTCACAGGACGAGTGCAGGATGAATGGAGGTCTATGGCGCTATACCCCTCAAAATCCACTTTTCTCAGGATATAATTATTTGTCTAGTAATTTGAATGTTGTATTCGAAAGGAGATACAAAGAAATTACACATTGCTGGGTGTTTTTTAGAGTCACTTATTTGCTTTAAAAGGTCTTTTAAATCGTACGACCAGAGATACTGCTTTACGGCAATCCTTCAGTCACTTTGGTGTTTTCGCGCTCTGCACTTTCTTTTCTCTCGAGGCATCGACAACACAGCTGACACAGGTAAACACACAACACAGCTGACACAGGCAAACACACAACACAGCTGACACAGGCAAACACACAACACAGCTGACACAGGGAAACACACAACACAGCTGACACAGGCAAACACACAACACAGCCGACACAGGCAAACACACAACACAGCCGACACAGGTAAACACACAACACAGCCGACACAGGTAAACACACAACACAGCTGACACAGGCAAACACACAACACAGCTGACACAGGCAAACACACAACACAGCTGACACAGGTAAACACACAACACAGCTGACACAGGTAAACACACAACACAGCCGACACAGGTAAACACACAACACAGCTGACACAGGCAAACACACAACACAGCTGACACAGGGAAACACACAACACAGCTGACACAGGGAAACACACAACACAGCTGACACAGGTAAACACACAACACAGCTGACACAGGGAAACACACAACACAGCTGACACAGGGAAACACACAACACAGCTGACACAGGTAAACACACAACACAGCTGACACAGGCAAACACACAACACAGCTGACACAGGGAAACACACAACACAGCTGACACAGGGAAACACACTACACAGCTGACACAGGTAAACACACAACACAGCTGACACAGGCAAACACACAACACAGCTGACACAGGCAAACACACATCACAGCTGACACAGGCAAACACACAACACAGCTGACACAGGTAAACACACAACACAGCTGACACAGGTAAACACACATCACAGCTGACACAGGTAAACACACAACACAGCTGACACAGGTAAACACACATCACAGCTGACACAGGCAAACACACATCACAGCTGACACAGGCAAACACACAACACAGCTGACACAGGGAAACACACAACACAGCTGACACAGGGAAACACACAACACAGCTGACACGGGTAAACACACAACACAGCTGACACGGGTAAACACACAACACAGCTGACACGGTAAACACACAACACAGCTGACACAGGTAAACACACAACACAGCTGACACAGGGAAACACACAACACAGCTGACACAGGCAAACACACAACACAGCTGACACAGGCAAACACACAACACAGCTGACACAGGCAAACACACAACACAGCTGACACAGATAAACACACAACACAGCTGACACAGATAAACACACAACACAGCCGACACAGGTAAA
Source organism: Scardinius erythrophthalmus (assembly GCF_964197995.2). Lineage (NCBI taxonomy): Eukaryota > Metazoa > Chordata > Actinopteri > Cypriniformes > Leuciscidae > Scardinius > Scardinius erythrophthalmus. The sequence continues at coordinate 6,159,547 of NC_138230.1, read as the reverse complement.
CACACAACACAGCCGACACATGTAAACACACAACACAGCCGACACAGGCAAACACACAACACAGCTGACACAGGCAAACACACAACACAGCTGACACAGGGAAACACACAACACAGCTGACACAGGGAAACACACAACACAGCTGACACAGGCAAACACACAACACAGCTGACACAGGGAAACACACAACACAGCTGACACAGGGAAACACACAACACAGCTGACACAGGTAAACACACAACACAGCTGACACAGGCAAACACACAACACAGCTGACACAGGGAAACACACAACACAGCTGACACAGGGAAACACACTACACAGCTGACACAGGTAAACACACAACACAGTTGACACAGGCAAACACACAACACAGCTGACACAGGCAAACACACATCACAGCTGACACAGGCAAACACACAACACAGCTGACACAGGTAAACACACAACACAGCTGACACAGGTAAACACACATCACAGCTGACACAGGTAAACACACAACACAGCTGACACAGGTAAACACACATCACAGCTGACACAGGCAAACACACATCACAGCTGACACAGGCAAACACACAACACAGCTGACACAGGGAAACACACAACACAGCTGACACAGGGAAACACACAACACAGCTGACACGGGTAAACACACAACACAGCTGACACGGGTAAACACACAACACAGCTGACACGGTAAACACACAACACAGCTGACACAGGTAAACACACACAACACAGCTGACACAGGGAAACACACAACACAGCTGACACAGGCAAACACACAACACAGCTGACACAGGCAAACACACAACACAGCTGACACAGGCAAACACACAACACAGCTGACACAGGCAAACACACAACACAGCTGACACAGGCAAATACACAACACAGCTGACACAGGCAAATACACAACACAGCTGACACAGATAAACACACAACACAGCTGACACAGGTAAACACACAACACAGCCGACACATGTAAACACACAACACAGCCGACACAGGCAAACACACAACACAGCTGACACAGGCAAACACACAACACAGCTGACACAGGCAAACACACAACACAGCTGACACAGGCAAACACACAACACAGCTGACACAGGCAAACACACAACACAGCTGACACAGGCAAACACACAACACAGCTGACACAGGCAAACACACAACACAGCTGACACAGGCAAACACACAACACAGCCGACACAGGCAAACACACAACACAGCCGACACAGGCAAACACACAACACAGCCGACACAGGCAAACACACAACACAGCTGACACAGGTAAACACACAACACAGCTGACACAGGCAAACACACAACACAGCTGACACAGGCAAACACACGACACAGCTGACACAGACAAACACACAACACAGCTGACACAGGCAAACACACAACACAGCCGACACAGGCAAACACACAACACAGCCGACACAGGCAAACACACAACACAGCCGACACAGGCAAACACACAACACAGCCGACACAGGTAAACACACAACACAGCTGACACAGGTAAACACACGTGCTAAAAGAGTTTTTGTTTTGTTGTTTTAAAAGACCATCAAGCGGTATCTCTGGTCGTAATCAGTCCTTCACTGACCAATCAGCGTTCATTAGCAGAATGCTAGTGTGTTATGGGCAACAACAACTCAACCTGTAAGAAATCGAAAGGACATAAGTACTCGTTCATTCAACTTTCGACCTATAACCCATGTTGAACTTGCAAAACCTACAATCAAATCTGAGATTTCTCAACGGCAATCGGGTGAAAGAGACAAATTTAGCCGTCTAGCGCATAGACTCCCATTCATTCTGCACTCATGGGTGATCGCCCCCAGTGGACCTCTGGTGGAACTACAACCAACATTCGGTACAATAGGACTTAATCGGGAGTGGCCAGGCTCTCCGTAGGCGGGCTCTGGTTAATCGTAATAATAAAACCAGAATAAGTACGATAGTCAAATCGTGAAGGCTGCTATTTAATTTAATAAAAATATGCGCTGCGTGTTTCAGAGCGAAGTATTCTGTGTTCATTTACACGTGAGCAGCTCGAGATCCAGTGTTTTCTGTGGCTTGCTCCACTCAAACTCATATTATACTGCATTTTAGTAATGGAATTTTACAGTTATTATAATAACACTAATTAATATTTAATTGACATTGATGTATAATGACAAACTTTTGGGCCAAACAGTGCAGCCCTACAAACAATTTTACAGTTGTACAGTACAATAAAATTACTATTATGCTTAGATTATCTTGCTTAAATACTCAACACTAAAGTGAAATCTAACAATAGCAATACTTTGTTTAATATTTGTATTTGGTGATAATTATTATCATTATATTGATATTAAAATATAATGACAAATTTAGTGCAAATAGTGCAGCCCTACAAACAATTTTATAGTTGCACTACATAACTATTATATTTGCTTTAATCTTTTTTTATTTTACAGTGGAATACAACAATAGCAATATTTCTTACTTTGTTTCATATTATCATTTAATAATATAAAAAAATAGTTATATTAATGTATAAATCACAAAATTTTGGGCCAAATAATGCAGCTCTACAAACAATTTTAAAATTCTACTGTAGAAAATGTATTATATTATTTTGCTCAAATAATATTTTTATATATTGTACCGTGGAATATTACAATAGTAATATTTCTTATTTTATTTATTAAATAACAACAACAAAAACAACACTACTACTAATAATAATAACTATTATCATTATTATTATAGTCATATTGATTTGGGGCTAAATAGTGCAGCCCTATGAACAAGCACACCAAACCTGCAATATTTATTAGAAAATTTCCAGTTAGATATTGTCCCTCATACGGTGTCTGAATATTGAGAAGGAGGGTCTAGAGCTCTATATTTAACACACATTATCATGAAATGTGTGAGATTTACCTCTACTGGAAGTGCTGAGCGAGGGACCGGCGTCAACTGATGGATGAACGATCCTTGCAAAGGGGCCGTTATGTACTGAAACACACACACACACACACACACACACACACACACACACACACACACACACACACACACACACACACACACACACACACACACACACTCTCAGTTCTCCTGATGTCCTGCAGAGGGCGCTGACTGATCAAGAGCTTCAGATCAAGCAGTCCTTCCCGTGTGTGTGTGTGTGTGTGTGTGTGTGTGTGTGTGTGTGTGTGTGTGTGTGTGTGTGTGCGCGTAAAGGATGGTTCAGCTGTCAGTGCTAATGAGTGGAGTTAAAGGGTGTGGTCACGGGTGATTAACTTCTGTACTGGAGCACAGAGTAAAACTACATCAGTGTCACAGCACTGAAGACTAACTGCAACGATGAGCTCGCACGCGCACACACACACACACGCACGCACGCACGCACGCACGCACGCACGCACGCACGCACACACACACACACACACACACACACACACACACACACACACACACACACTGTTCTACTTTTCACAGGTTTTGACCTTTTCTGTGTGTTTCTCAGGTTTAAAGCACACCAGAGTCACAATGATGCATTACATGATAAACTGCTTTCATTCAGGTCCTGTAGTGAACATTCATGTATTTCTGCATCAGCGTTTTACATCTGAAATACTGAGAGATTGTTAAAACTGAATCTCTGATGGAGTGTCGTCTGAAGGGAAAGTGTGTGTGTTGTAGTTTACACACACACACACACACACACACACACACACACACACACACACACACACACACACACACACACACACACACACACACACACACACACACACACACACACACACACACACACACAGATGGGGCAGATGGTGTGTGTTTGATGACAGAGAGGGTTCAGCAGGGTGTTTTGAGACAGAATACGTGAATCAGGTTCTAAATGACCTTGCACACACACACAACACATTCAACACACTCCCATCCATGTATTAACCCTAAACACTCCAGGTATTTCTAGATGCAGGCATCGCCGTGAGGTAAACTTTCTTTTCTTGCAACTCTTAGATGTGGGAAACAATCTGGTATTTAGTCCGGTATATAGACCTGTAGTGTATATAGACCTATGTTGTATAGTCCTCTATATAGGCCTGTATTTCTGGTATTATCTGGTATTTAGTCTTGTATATAGTTCCATATGCAGTCTGGTTTTTAATCTGGTTTATAGTCTAGTATATAGTTAGGTCAATAGTCAGGTTTGTAGTTTTGTATAGTCCTCTAAATAGGGCTGTGTAAAGTCCAGTATATAGTCCTATATATGGGCCTGTATATATTCTTCTATATAGGCATGTGTATAGTCATCTATATAGGCATGTGTATAGTCCTCTATATAGGCATGTGTATAGTCCTCTATATAGGCATGTGTATAGTCCTCTATATAGGCATGTGTATAGTCCTCTATATAGGCATGTGTATAGTCTTCTATATAGGCATGTGTATAGTCCTCTATATAGGCATGTGTATAGTCTTCTATATAGGCATGTGTATAGTCCTCTATATAGGCATGTGTATAGTCCTCTATATAGGCATGTGTATAGTCCTCTATATAGGCATGTGTATTAGTCCTCTATATATGCATGTGTATAGTCCTCTATATATGCATGTGTATAGTCCTCTATATAGGCATGTGTATAGTCCTCTATATAGGCATGTGTATAGTCCTCTATATAGGCATGTGTATAGTCCTCTATATAGGCATGTGTATAGTCCTCTATATAGGCATGTGTATAGTCCTCTATATAGGCATGTGTATAGTCTTCTATATAGGCATGTGTATAGTCCTCTATATAGGCATGTGTATAGTCCTCTATATAGGCATGTGTATAGTCCTCTATATAGGCATGTGTATAGTCCTCTATATAGGCATGTGTATAGTCCTCTATATAGGCATGTGTATAGTCCTCTATATAGGCATGTGTATAGTCCTCTATATATGCATGTGTATAGTCCTCTATATAGGCATGTGTATAGTCCTCTATATAGGCATGTGTATAGTCCTCTATATAGGCATGTGTATAGTCTTCTATATAGGCATGTGTATAGTCTTCTATATAGGCATGTGTATAGCCTTCTACATAGCCATGTGTATAGTCCTCTATATAGGCATGTGTATAGTCCTCTATATAGGCATGTGTATAGTCCTCTATATAGGCATGTGTATAGTCCTCTATATAGGCATGTGTATAGTCCTCTATATAGGCATGTGTATAGTCCTCTATATAGGCATGTGTATAGTCCTCTATATAGGCATGTGTATAGTCTTCTATATAGGCATGTGTATAGTCCTCTATATAGGCATGTGTATAGTCTTCTATATAGGCATGTGTATAGTCTTCTATATAGGCATGTGTATAGTCCTCTATACAGGCATGTGTATAGTCCTCTATATAGGCATGTGTATAGTCCTCTATATAGGCATGTGTATAGTCCTCTATATAGGCATGTGTATAGTCCTCTATATAGGCATGTGTATAGTCCTCTATATAGGCATGTGTATAGTCCTCTATATAGGCATGTGTATAGTCATCTATATAGGCATGTGTATAGTCATCTATATAGGCATGTGTATAGTCCTCTATATAGGCATGTGTATAGTCCTCTATATAGGCATGTGTATAGTCCTCTATATATGCATGTGTATAGTCCTCTATATAGGCATGTGTATAGTCTTCTATATAGGCATGTGTATAGTCTTCTATATAGGCATGTGTATAGTCCTCTATACAGGCATGTGTATAGTCCTCTATATAGGCATGTGTATAGTCTTCTATATAGGCATGTGTATAGTCCTCTATATAGGCATGTGTATAGTCCTCTATATAGGCATGTGTATAGTCCTCTATATAGGCATGTGTATAGTCTTCTATATAGCCATGTGTATAGTCATCTATATAGGCATGTGTATAGTCTTCTATATAGCCATGTGTATAGTCTTCTATATAGGCATGTGTATAGTCCTCTATATAGGCATGTGTATAGTCCTCTATATAGGCATGTGTATAGTCCTCTATATAGGCATGTGTATAGTCCTCTATATAGGCATGTGTATAGTCCTCTATATAGGCATGTGTATAGTCCTCTATATAGGCATGTGTATAGTCTTCTATATAGGCATGTGTATAGTCCTCTATATAGGCATGTGTATAGTCTTCTATATAGGCATGTGTATAGTCTTCTATATAGGCATGTGTATAGTCCTCTATACAGGCATGTGTATAGTCCTCTATATAGGCATGTGTATAGTCCTCTATATAGGCATGTGTATAGTCCTCTATATAGGCATGTGTATAGTCCTCTATATAGGCATGTGTATAGTCCTCTATATAGGCATGTGTATAGTCCTCTATATAGGCATGTGTATAGTCATCTATATAGGCATGTGTATAGTCATCTATATAGGCATGTGTATAGTCCTCTATATAGGCATGTGTATAGTCCTCTATATAGGCATGTGTATAGTCCTCTATATATGCATGTGTATAGTCCTCTATATAGGCATGTGTATAGTCTTCTATATAGGCATGTGTATAGTCTTCTATATAGGCATGTGTATAGTCCTCTATACAGGCATGTGTATAGTCCTCTATATAGGCATGTGTATAGTCTTCTATATAGGCATGTGTATAGTCCTCTATATAGGCATGTGTATAGTCCTCTATATAGGCATGTGTATAGTCCTCTATATAGGCATGTGTATAGTCTTCTATATAGCCATGTGTATAGTCATCTATATAGGCATGTGTATAGTCCTCTATATAGGCATGTGTATAGTCTTCTATATAGCCATGTGTATAGTCTTCTATATAGGCATGTGTATAGTCTTCTATATAGGCATGTGTATAGTCCTCTATATAGGCATGTGTATAGTCATCTATATAGGCATGTGTATAGTCTTCTATATAGGCATGTGTATAGTCCTCTATATAGGCATGTGTATAGTCCTCTATATAGGCATGTGTATAGTCATCTATATAGGCATGTGTATAGTCCTCTATATAGGCATGTGTATAGTCTTCTATATATGCATGTGTATAGTCCTCTATATATGCATGTGTATAGTCCTCTATATAGGCATGTGTATAGTCCTCTATATAGGCATGTGTATAGTCATCTATATAGGAATGTGTATAGTCCTCTATATAGGCATGTGTATAGTCATCTATATAGGCATGTGTATAGTCTTCTATATAGGCATGTGTATAGTCCTCTATATAGGCATGTGTATAGTCATCTATATAGGCATGTGTATAGTCTTCTATATAGGCATGTGTATAGTCCTCTATATAGGCATGTGTATAGTCCTCTATATAGGCATGTGTATAGTCTTCTATATAGGCATGTGTATAGTCCTCTATATAGGCATGTGTATAGTCCTCTATATAGGCATGTGTATAGTCATCTATATAGGCATGTGTATAGTCATCTATATAGGAATGTGTATAGTCCTCTATATAGGCATGTGTATAGTCATCTATATAGGCATGTGTATAGTCTTCTATATAGGCATGTGTATAGTCCTCTATATAGGCATGTGTATAGTCATCTATATAGGCATGTGTATAGTCTTCTATATAGGCATGTGTATAGTCCTCTATATAGGCATGTGTATAGTCCTCTATATAGGCATGTGTATAGTCTTCTATATAGGCATGTGTATAGTCCTCTATATAGGCATGTGTATAGTCCTCTATATAGGCATGTGTATAGTCATCTATATAGGCATGTGTATAGTCTTCTATATAGGCATGTGTATAGTCCTCTATATAGGCATGTGTATAGTCCTCTATATAGGCATGTGTATAGTCCTCTATATAGCCATGTGTATAGTCTTCTATATAGGCATGTGTATAGTCCTCTATATAGGCATGTGTATAGTCCTCTATATAGGCATGTGTATAGTCTTCTATATAGGCATGTGTATAGTCCTCTATATAGGCATGTGTATAGTCCTCTATATAGGCATGTGTATAGTCATCTATATAGGCATGTGTATAGTCTTCTATATAGGCATGTGTATAGTCCTCTATATAGGCATGTGTATAGTCCTCTATATAGGCATGTGTATAGTCCTCTATATAGGCATGTGTATAGTCCTCTATATAGGCATGTGTATAGTCTTCTATATAGGCATGTGTATAGTCCTCTATATAGGCATGTGTATAGTCCTCTATATAGGCATGTGTATAGTCATCTATATAGGCATGTGTATAGTCTTCTATATAGGCATGTGTATAGTCCTCTATATAGGCATGTGTATAGTCATCTATATAGGCATGTGTATAGTCTTCTATATAGGCATGTGTATAGTCCTCTATATAGGCCTATATATTGTCTAGTAAATAGTTCTGCCAATAGTCAGGTTTTTAGTCTTGTATATATTCCAGTATATGTCCTGTGTATAGTCCTGGTATATTAAGTCTATAGTCCTGGTATATAGTTAAGTCTATAGTCCTAATATAATAAGTCTATAGTCCTGGTATATAGTTAAGTCTATAGTCCTGGTATATTAAGTCTATAGTCCTGGTATATAGTTAAGTCTATAGTCTTGTGCATAGATCGGAATATAGTGTGGGAAATAGTCAGGTTCATATTCTGACCAAGAACCAATTAGACAGTCTGACTGACATGGACAGCGACCAAACACAGCTGATGTTTTTCTGTAGCATTTAGTGGAGAGTAAACCTGAAGTCAGAGCAGACACGACTCATGACATATATAACTCACGTTAGCAGCAGATCCCAGTGTGAGCTGGTTCATCTGTGGTGTCAGTGAAGTCATCATGGTCACTGGTGGAGCCGATACGCCACTGTGATCGAGTCCTGGACTGATGATCGACCCCTACACACACACAGATCAGTGCCACTGTTGCCAGGTTTTTAACCACTTGTTTTTATAGACTGAGTTTGAGTTGTGTAAAAATAAATTAAACTTCACCACAGAACAGACTGATATTGATTTAGTGAATATAAGCGTTGGTTATGGTTAGCTGATTCCATATTATGTGGCTGATCTGGAACAATTCATCCGTCTGGCTTTAATTCGGTGACAGAATGTGAGCTGAACAAAGTCAATAAATGATTTAAACGCTCAAGAAACAGCAAGAGAAACATGGTACAGAATGTGTGTATCTTACGGTGGGTCTCACCGCAGTTGTGTCAAAATAACTCATATTAAAAACGAAGAAACAACCTCCATGTGTAAAACTACTCAGGAATTCAATATTCTCACGATCACATCAGAAATGCTAGAAACATTTGCCCCTAAAGTCCACTTATAATGCTCAGTTAAGGTTTCTAGCACCAAAAACAGTCACAATTTAGTTTTTCAATATCATTTTCAGCCTCTCTAATGCCTACAGTTAAACAGTAACTGCTACTGTGCCTTTAAGACTTGTGCATGTAAAAGGTTATATAGAGATGAAAGGTCAGAGGTCACTTACTGTCGGTTGCATGACATACTGATGTTGGGGCATCCATGCCGTACTCTGAACCTGTGAGCGACAAGAAACACAAACATGAGTTCACAAAACATAAACACTGTCCACACACACACACACACACACACACACACACACACACACACACACACACACACACGACACATTCAAGGTGCTGAAGATGATCTACACAAGATGACCTTTACTGTTATATACACACATACATACATATACCCGTATATGAGATGCATCATTACACAGATATGAATGGTTTAATTTGAACATATTGTTTAATTAGTAGTGTAAATGTGTGTTTGCTGTGAACAGCCAGGAGAACAGAAGACGATGTTCCTCTGCGCTGAGACTGATAAATCAATCTGAGAGTGATGGATTACAGCTCTTCTTCATCTGACAGCGCCTTCTTCTCTCGTTCTCTCATCTGTTAGTCAAATCTCCTGTTCAACATGACCGTCAGAGCAACAACTGAATCCGGAGACAGTTCCTCACACACACACACACACACACACACACACACACGTTTATGAAGACTATGTGGAGGTGAAGGTGTCTGTCCCTGATCATATTCATTACATGAACTCAAATGTGTTTCCAGCTCACAGGAGATCAGAGCATGCGTGTTTGACACGTGGAATCACACACACACACACACACACACACACACACACACACACACACACACACACACACACACACACACACTCACCTGATAAGTCGACACAGGTGAAGTGGTGATGAACGGAGTGATAGATGCCTGCGCAATCATCCGGTTAGTAGTAATACTATATGGAGAGGAGTAGAAACTGCAGAGACAAACACAGGTTTATGAACAGAGCAGAGACTTTATTTTAAAAGAGTGTGTGTGTGTGTGTGTGTATATATATACACAGTATATATGAAGAGTTCAGATGCAAAAGCCTATATATATATATATATACACACTGTATATGCACATACTGTACACATACACACACACACACACACATATATATACACTCACCTAAAGGATTATTAGGAACACCTGTTCAATTTCTCATTAATGCAATTATCTAATCAATCAATCACATGGCAGTTGCTTCAATGCATTTAGGGGTGTGGTCCTGGTCAAGACAATCTCCTAATTATAGATGCGTACCAAGAGTAATATATATGCATACTCCTATATGGATTATTCCTCAGCCAGTAGTAGATTTAACATTACTGGAGATAAGACAGAGTGAAGGAATTAATGAGATGGAAGTAATGAGAGCAAATGAGTATTTAAGAATAACGTATGGAGATAATATACAGATTTACACAGATGCTTCCAAAAAAGGAAGTAGAATAGGAGTGGCAGGCAATGTGCCAAAGTTAATGGTGAAGTAAAAAGCTAGAATTAGTGATCAGTTGTCAGTATATACAGGTGAGTTGATGGCTATTCTGCTAGGAGTACAAATAATTAAGGAAAGGAAAATTAAAAATGCAGTCATATGTTCAGATTCTTATTCAGCAATAATTAGTATTGATAATCAAAAATCTGAATCAAGACCAGATTTAATCATGGAAATTCTTCAAAATCTATTTGAATTGAACCAAATTAAAATAGAGGTACAGTTTATGTGGGTCCCAGCTCATGTGGGAATTAAAGGCAATGAGGAAGCAGATAAATTAGCTAAACAAGCAGTAGATGAAGGGATGGTAGAAATTGAGTTATCATATAGTTTAAAAGAAATTAAATCAGTAATAAAAGAGAAAATGATTGAAAAGTGGCAACAATATTGGGATAGTGAGAGTAAAGGGAGACATTTATATGCAATACAAAAGAAAGTGGGAAAAGGTAGAAAAAGAGGGAGAAATAGAAGGGAGGAAAGTATAATTACAAGACTAAGGGTGGGACATACCGGTTTGAATAAAACATTACATTTAATATCTAAGCATCCAATGGGTTTGTGTGAGAAATGTGGACAGAGTGAAACTGTAGAACATGTAATTATTAATTGTAATGGATATGATGAAGAAAGAGAAGTGCTAAGAGAAGAATTATGGATGAATGAAGGGAAAGAGTTCACATTAGAGAATATATTAGACTCAGATATAGGAAATAGTACGGTTAATGTGTTGTTTCAGTTTTTGAATAATACTGGTTTAATGAAGAGAATGTAGGATTAATATGTATTTAGGCTTATAGAGAGAGGTAGAAGATGCGGATGAGGTATAGTGTGAGATAGGGTAATTCAATCTGGAGGTAAATAAGGTTACGGATGGGAAGCGGGAGTTAAAGGGAAGTGGGGTGGAAGCTGGAGGAGCTGAACACGCAGTGCCAGTGGGTTTTTTTTTTTTTTTGGGGGGGGGGGGGGATGTGCTTAGAAATGTTAAGAGATAGGAATGTTTCTGATCCAAGCTCCAAGCTACTGGATGATGGCAGTAGTGCACTGTTAAGTGCGGTTGCCAATAAAACGAAAAAGAAGAAGAAGAAGAAGAAGACAATCTCCTGAACTCCAAACTGAATGTCAGAATGGGAAAGAAAGGTGATTTAAGCAATTTTGAGCATGGCATGGTTGTTGGTGCCAAACGGGCCGGTCTGAGTATTTCACAATCTGCTCAGTTACTGGGATTTTCACGCACAACCATTTCTAGGGTTTACAAAGAATGGTGTGAAAAGGGAAAAACATCCAGTATGCGGCAGTCCTGTGGGCGAAAATGCCTTGTTGATGCTAGAGGTCAGAGGAGAATGGGCCGACTGATTCAAGCTGATAGAAGAGCAACTTTGACTAAAATAACCACTCGTTACAACCGAGGTATGCAGCAAAGCATTTGTGAAGCCACAACACACACAACCTTGAGGCGGATGGGCTACAACAGCAGAAGACCCCACCGGGTACCACTCATCTCCACTACAAATAGGAAAAAGAGGCTACAATTTGCACGAGCTCACCAAAATTGGACAGTTGAAGACTGGAAAAATGTTGCCTGGTCTGATGAGTCTCGATTTCTGTTGAGACATTCAGATGGTAGAGTCAGAATTTGGCGGAAACAGAATGAGAACATGGATCCATCATGCTTTGTTACCACTGTGCAGGGTGGTGGTGGTGGTGGTGTAATGGTGTGGGGGATGTTTTCTTGGCACACTTTAGGCCCCTTTGTGCCAATTGGGCATCGTTTAAATGCCACGGCCCACCTGAGCATTGTTTCTGACCATGTCCATCCCTTTATGACCACCATGTACCCATCCTCTGATGGCTACTTCCAGCAGGATAATGCACCATGTCACAAAGCTCGAATCATTTCAAATTGGTTTCTTGAACATGACAATGAGTTCACTGTACTAAAATGGCCCCCACAGTCACCAGATCTCAACCCAATAGAGCATCTTTGGGATGTGGTGGAACGGGAGCTTTTTGCCCTGGATGTGCATCCCACAAATCTCCATCAACTGCACAATGCTATCCTATCAATATGGGCCAACATTTCTAAAGAATGCTTTCAGCACCTTGTTGAATCAATGCCACGTAGAATTAAGGCAGTTCTGAAGGCGAAAGGGGGTCAAACACAGTATTAGTATGGTGTTCCTAATAATCCTTTAGGTGAGTGTGCATATATGCACTAATGCTACATTTTTCTAAATGTCAGTCATTTAATAACAAACAAGTATTCATTACTTCAATGAGCTCATGGTTTCTGCCTTAATTATTGCATTGTTTAAATGAATACATTTTTATCTAACTGTGATTTGTATATGTACATTTCTGAAATACATAACTTAGACAGTTTCCTCTGATAACAGATCACTCTAAATGTGAAATGTGGACTTTCTGTGCATTTTATGTAAAGCTGCTTTGAAACGATGTGTATTGTGAAAAGCTCTATACAAATAAATGTGAATTGAATTATACACACACACACACACACACACACACACACACACACACACACACACACACGCACGCACGCATATATATATATATATATATAAAATGTAAACTATAATTTGCATTTATACATATTAAATCCACATATTAAATTCACTTTAACTATAATAGTTTTTCAATGATACTGAAGTAACAGTGGTTTAAATGATGGCATTGGCTGCATCCTGTAGGCGGTGCTGTGGAGCTCAACTTGGAAAAAATCAGAGATGACAGGAACTGATCTCGAATCAGACAGGATGTTTCGTTAGGAGACGGACACAGAAAACAGGAAGTGAGGGATTTCCTGTAAGCAAAACACACTGGGAGAGGCAATCTTTCCTCCTGTCTCTCTCTTCTCATCTGTCTGTACAAGTGTGTGTGTGTGTGTGTGTGTGTGTGTGTGTGTGTGTGTGTGTGTGTGTGTGTGTGTGTGTGTGTGTGTGTGTGTGTGTGTGTGTGTGTCTGTCGTACCCGTTCTGCATGACGGCAGGCTCATATGTGAGTGTCATTCCCGTCTGCAGAGACACACAGAGAAGCGTTAACATGAAATCACGATGTGTGAACAGTGGCTGTCAGTCTCTTTCTAATCCAGTTTCAGCTGAAGAGTGTCACTCCATCACATGAGCAATTATACATTTATACATGACAGTTTATGATAATGAGAGCGAGTTTAAAGGGATAGTTCACCCAAAAATGAAAATTATCCCATGATTTACTCACCCTCAAGTCATCATAGGTGTATATGACATTCTTCTTTCAGACGAACACAATCAGTTATATTAAAAAATGTCCTGACTCTTCCAAGCTTTATAATGGCAGTGAATGGCTGTTTCTGTTTTGAAGTCCATAAAAATGCATCTATCCATGATAAAAGTGCATTTATCCATCATAAAAGTGCATCTATCATCATAAAAATGCATCTATCCATGATAAAAGTGCATCTATCCATCATAAAAGTGAATCTATCCATCATAAAAGTGCATCTATCCATCATAAAAGTGAATCTATCCATCATAAAAGTGCATCTATCATCACAAAAGTGTATCTATGATCATAAAAGTGCATCTGTCATCATAAAAGTGCATCTATCCATGATAAAAGTGCATCTATCCATCATAAACGTGCATCTTTCCATCATAAAAGTGCATCTATCATCACAAAAGTGCATCTATCCATCATAAAAGTGCATCTATCCATCCCAAAAGTGCATCTATCCATCATAAAAGTGCATCTATCATCACAAAAGTGCATCTATCATCATCAAAATGCATCTATCCATCATAAAAGTGTATCTATTCATCATAAAAGTGCATCTATCCATCATAAAAGTGCATCTATCATCACAAAAGTGCATCTATTATCATAAAAGTGCATCTATCCATCATAAAAGTGCATCTATTATCATAAAAGTGCATCTATCCATCATAAAAGTGCATCTATTATCATAAAAGTGCATCTATCCATCATAAAAGTGCATCTATTATCATAAAAGTGCATCTATCATCACAAAAGTGTATCTATGATCATAAAAGTGCATCTGTCATCATAAAAGTGCATCTATCCATGATAAAAGTGCATCTATCCATCATAAACGTGCATCTTTCCATCATAAAAGTGCATCTATCATCACAAAAGTGCATCTATCCATCATAAAAGTGCATCTATCCATCCCAAAAGTGCATCTATCCATCATAAAAGTGCATCTATCATCACAAAAGTGCATCTATCATCATCAAAATGCATCTATCCATCACAAAAGTGCATCTATCATCATCAAAGTGCATCTATCA
>NC_138230.1:6126889-6139389 GCF_964197995.2 Scardinius erythrophthalmus | reverse complement strand
TGCAACATCTGTTGTTTAGTACAAATGCACATATTGCCTGGACCATATTAAAATGTTTAATATTTTTATATTATATTTAAAACGAAAAGAGGCAGGTTTGTGTTTTATATTTCGTTTTGTTGTAAAAAGGCAAACGTTATATGCAGTGAATATAATCAATAAGCGTTGCCTGAACCACATTTGTGTGGCTATAATGTTTAAGATTTCTTTAAATGAAAACGAAAAGAGTTAGTATGGTGTTTTATAACATATTTCATTGCCTAAAATATACAGAGATAACCGGAGTAGCAGAGCGAGCTGAGTGAAGGTGGGCGGGGTGACGCGCGCTGCGTCCTTTACCCATATATGGATTGGCCAGAAGGTGGGCGGGGTTAGGATTTCCCAAGATTTTCCAAGATGGCGCCGCCCATACCCCCCATAAACGGCTTCAAAACCGTTCTTCAGAAAGTCTATGGGTGACGTCACAGACGCTTTGTCCATATTTTTTACAGTCTATGAGTGTAACGCAGGGAATTGTGGGAATGTCAATTTACGTTTTTTCCACTGTAAATTATACAATGACTTGTTCTTTTTCACTTCCAAAACCTGTAAATAAAATAAAATAAAAATAAAAACTGTTAACTGTATTTTACTGTAAAATTACATTAAATGTACTGTTTGTTCTATCACAGTTATTTACCGTATACAGTATGGAAACTTTCAGTTAACAGCCAATTAACAGTTTTTCACCGTAGCATTTTTACTTTTACCGTTAAAATCACAATAATTTTTTACAGTTGAACCTCATTAGCACAGAATACATGAAAATAGCTTATTTAAAGTCTATTAATACTCTGTCTACTGAGGTTATAACATATAAACACACACACACACACTCAGCGCTGGTTTACCTGGCGAAGCCGACGCCTCTGCTCGCGCCGCTAGCGTCTCGTAACACGCGCGTGGAGATCACATGACCGAAGGGTCGAAGCACCGCCTCCAGCTCCTGTTCATCCATAGAGACGGGCAGATTAGACAGGTACAGGTTAGTGGGGTCCTGCTCCTGCTGCTACAGACACACACACACACACACACACACACACACACAGATCACTCATGTGACAACACTCACATTTTATGCTGTAATTGACAGTTTGAAAGATTAAAATTAATCAAACATTGTTGTGTTGCATTGCAACTTCAGAATCAAAGCAATAAAACATGTCTAAAATAAAACAGCTATATAATTAAAATAATATGGAAAATATATATATTTTTTAATTATTCGAAATGTTAATATTGTACAGTATATCAGTGATACTAAAATAACATTGCATCTGAGAAACACAGATAAGTTTTACATTTGGGATTTTCACTGCATTTTTAATTAACAATTATGCATTACATTATTTGCAGAATCATGCATGAGGGCAAATGTTTGATTGTGTCAGTCGTGTGAACATGAACACGTGTAAAGGTCCGAAATTTCCGCACTGTTAAAACTAAATACGACCCTAACGTCGTGTCAATCACGTTTACACACTGCCTCCAAAACTTTCCTCCGTTTTCTACATCCAAAGCAAGCGTTTTGAGAGGTGTCTGAAGATTCAGAGCCACTGAATGATGAATACGGAAGAAAAAAAATGCATACGAAAATTTCGGACTGTAGAATGTGAGTTTGTGATGACAGATCAGGGTTCGACTCATTCACACACTGATAGACCAACACACTAATAAACACTCATAAACAGCAGTGAGACAGACTAATAATATAATGAATGAATGAATGAATAAATAATATAACATAGTATATAATAAATACAATTTAAATAATTTAATATAATAATTTTATATACTACAAAATGTATACATAATATGAACATTATGTGTACATTTAAGAAATATAATTTTTAATAGTTATTTAAATTATTATATTTAAAATATTTAATTATAATATTTCTATAAATATTTACATATAACTTATATATATATACAGGAAAAGTGTGACAACTAGCCCAACAACATCTGTCATGTGAGTGTGTTATGGTCACTCTAATCCATGAAGCCACACACACACACAGAATGCTTACTGTATTTATGTATGTATGTGTGTATGTGTGTGTCCATCTCCTACTGGCATGTACATGTTCAATGTGTTCCTTGTTTGGAAGGATTGCGTGACTGGCACAGGAAGCAGACGTGCCTGGCAGTGTGTGTGTGTGTGTGTGTGTGTGTGTGTGTGTGTGTGTGTGTGTGTGTGTTTCCTCCTGTTGTGTAAACAAACGTAAACACACACTTGGACTCCTCCGCACATATGTTCTTTCCGACGCTCTGATAATTGTGAGAAACCTGTGTGTGTGTGTGTGTTTGTTGTTGAATATGCTTTCAGAAATGACACAAATACTGAGTCTGATCATGTGACTCGCAGCGGCTCGGTCACATGACTCGGTTCACATCTCTCATCACAAGAGGTTAATGTGAGTTTAAACGTTTAATTTCCTCTCATTCTGTCCGTATTCAATGCTCCACGTTCTCATGAAAACTTCTAGACCTTTTACCGCCTCAGATTAGACGAACAGATGAAGCTCTGAGTCTAGCGGAGAGCAGACGGAGACTTTCTCCTGAGAAAAACACTAATGTTGATTAATGGATCTTTTCTTTCACGATTTTGTTTCAGTTTCTTTCCATAAAATAGCTAATATTTAAGAATATGAACATTCCACTTCTGCATCACATCCACTGTAAAAGAAATGGTTTTAAAACAATATATAGATATTTTGAGTAAGTCTTACAAGAAAATATAATTCCAGCACTACTAGCCTAAAAATATCAAAATTCTGTTCCTTTTTGATACTTTGCTAAATGTACTAGCAATTCTATTAGTGAAAATTGTTTCTAAACTACAATTAATATGTGCACTTTAAAATCCCACTTTTGCAGAAAATGCAGAAAAAAATAGCATTCAATAGTATTTTTTAGGCCATTTAGTTAAATATTAATATTATATATCATTAAATAAATTAGTTATAATATAAATTCATATTAAACAGCAAGAACTTACAATATCACTAATGATGCACTTTGGGCAAAGCATAGTGACAAACATTACATATATATAAATATTTGTATTATCAAATTTAACAAATGTACCTTTATGTGGCGTTTTTGATCATATTTTCTGTAATCCGGAAGTCACCATTTCAGTAATTAGTGTCTCTTGTTGGTTTATATAACTTGTTTTTGTTTCATATTTTATTTCAGTTAAAGTTCACGTAACAAACCATCACTGTGTCCAAATATGCCTACTTCCAGACTATATGGTATGCGAACAACTAGTGAGCCGAGTAATTCATAAACAGTAGGCGAAAAGTCCTATTTCCGGCGGGATTCTGAAGTGTGCATGTGATGGACAGTTTACTATCCCATGATGCCGTGGGAGAGGATTTATGAACGGAGGATTTAAGCGATGCGACTGACGCCGTAGGTCACATGACCATGACAACATGGCGGATGAAGGCCATCTGGATTTCATTCACACTATATAGAACACACTTTATTAACAGTTGCGAAGTAAGTTTCAAACCCAGTATAGTTCCTACTCTACAGTATGAGATGTCAGACGCACTGCCTGTTACAACAAACAAGTGTGTGTGTTTATGTATCCATGTGAAATTATAATATGTGTGTGTGTGTTCTCTAGAGGTTTGTTCAGTACACGTAAACAACATGCAGAATATATTTGCTCTAAAAAACAAGCTCATTATCATAAACATTAATATGCAAATATATAACCCACATAAAAATGACCATAGTAATCATAGTTTCATCTAAATCACCATTGCTGCAGTAAAACTATAATAAATCACGATGATATCTCCCTTAAGACACTTTCATAGTCTTCCGGTCCTGTCTTTCAATCAGCGCACTGCATACACAAGTGTACTTGTAGTAGCTCACGCCACTTGCTGATTATTTACAGTGTGCATAATTCACACAAAGCATCATGGGAATAGTGTGGATACAAATCTCTATTCCTGTGGAAAACATGGCCTAATGAGTGCCGGATGTTCCCGCCATTTCAGGTGAGGGAGGAAATTTACATGTGATTAGCATCTCATTATCATATGATTATAGTGAACCGACCGCAGAAAACAAAACTGAAATATCATTATTCAAACTAACTTGAAACCAGAACTGACTCGGTCTACTTGTGTGTTCCTGGTCGTACTGTGAATGATTTATCAGTTATTCTAAAAATAATAATAAGAAGAAAAGAAGATATTTCATCAAAATGAATAACTTTCTCCACCTCAGAGCAACTTTTCTGTTCCACTGAGGCCATCTGTCTGAGTTCTGGAAGAGACGGCTAGTTTTGAAGGGCAATGTGAGGGAGTTGTGGGTAGCAGAGGAGAGAGATGCATTATGGGATTGGGTTCGCTGCCCCGCTGCTCTAATTACAGTTTGAGGTCAGAAACACAGAAACACTCTCAGAATCATCTCACACTGAATACAGGGTTTCAGTTTCAATACATTTACCCAAAGAGACTTAGTCAAACAAAAGCAAGTCATCATAGAGCCTAGTGTCAAAAATATTGTTAATAATAATAGTTTAATAATAAAAATCGGGCCATAATTAATTTCGTTATCTATACCCAAATTTAAGCTCTCTTAAAAGGACTTGTATTATGCCATTTAAGATGTTTAAATTTATTTTTATTTTAAAACCTTAAATGTGTTCAAACTGAACGAGTTTTTAAAGGAGAACTCGGCAACTCTAGCGAACTCTAGTCACTTCTTCGCTGATTTTCCCTTTTGTTGTCGCATGTTTTCCCCACGAGCTCCCCCTACAGCTGTGGTGGGGCGTATATTTCACAACACAGTCGTAAAAAACTCACTTGCGGCGGCCTCCTCCCCTTCTCTACCGCTGCTCATGTGCGTTTGTTTTGATCGGAGCAAGCCAACTGTATGGCGTGGAGCTATGTCTACTGAGGTGGGTAATCTGGTAATACATCATAAATGCGTGTGTGTTTATGTCGAATTGCCGTAAAGCAATTTGTGTTTCGCGCTCGTTCTCGTTCTCGCTTTCGCTTCTCACGAGACTTCCAATTTCTATCTTGCCGGGACGGTAGTGAACAAGTTGCAAGGTTGGTTTTCCGCCTGGGAACGCTGGGGGGAGCGGGGAAAGTCACCAATATCACCAGAACAGGTTGTTTAACCATCCAAATGATTTCTAGACAGTTTTATTAAGTTAAAAAAGCTACCAAGTTCTCCTTTAAGAAGCATGTGACTGTATTTACATGCACCGGTTTCTATCAGTGCGAATCAGGTCTGTTTACACGGGCATCACACACACACATTACAGACTGAACCTCTGAGCATTTGATGAGAAGCTCGAGTCCTGAATGAGAGATTCATTTAGAGTCACATCACCTGACTCTCTGTGTGTGTGTGTGTGTGTGTGTGTGTGTGTGTCTGAGAAATCTGTTAGACCAACTAATTAACACCCGACTCGACTGTCAAACAGTAACGAGAGAGAGAGAGAGAGAGAGAGAGAGAGAGAGAGAGAGCAGATTTATTGAGCTCATAAAGGAGGAAAGACAGAAAAGCGCTTCTCATGAATATAGAACAACTTTGACTTAAAGTCACAATGAAACCAAAATGGACAAAACTTTTTCTTTTCTTTTTTAAATGGAATGTTGCAGTGTTTATACTAAATGATTTATTGGTGCACATCATTATTGTTTTAAATTCATGTTTCCATCCCTCTTGCAGCATCTCTTCTCTTCTCTGATGATGTGGGCGGGGCAACCTGTCACTCACATGAGATCCACCAATAGCAAACCAATCATCCAATCATCCAATTAATTCCTCACAGACAAAATCAAGCCCCGCCCTTCATTTGTTCTTGTTTGAGAAGCAGTTTCACGTCACAATAGTAAGAAAAGACGAGCACAACTTCATGCCGACTTTAAGCATTAGAGAGATAAAACTAGTAGACAAACATATACTAGTTCTCTGACCAACATCAAGATGAAAAACATCTTGAAAACGTTAACTGAAATAAAATAACATATACAATGCAACATTTCTCATTTTCTATCAGCTCAACTTGATGTTCTAAAATAACTAAAACTGAAATAAAAAAAATAATAAAAACTATCTCCATAAAACAAATGAATGAAAATGCAATAAAAACTAAATTACTAAAAACTTTACTAAAATTAAAAATTTAAATGGAAAATACTTAAATAAAAACTAATTAAAAATATTAATAAAACTATAATAGTTTATCAATGATACTAAAATAACTCTGTAAAGAGCTAATTAAACATTTTACACTTTTATCCAAAACGACACTGCGTTCATGTCATGCTACATATTCCCTCATTCCCTGGGAGTCGAACCCATGACCTTGGTGTCGGTGCATGAAATATGTCTGCTTTTAAACACATCAAATGTCTGTTTGAATGTGCAGAAGATAAAACAGCTCATACAATCTCCTGTAACAGTCGTGAGGATGATGAAGATGATGAAGGGATGAAGATGTTTTACCTTCGCCATCTGCGCCTGCACACCGCTGGCCTTCAGAGACAGAACAGCCTTCTGCGCCGCCGCCGGACAGTCGAAGTCCACGAAACCATAACCTGCAGACACGGCAGAACCGCAACGTCAGGTCACATGACCAGTATCATCAGGTCACATGACCAGTATCATCAGGTCACATGACCAGTATCATCAGGTCACATGACCAGTATTATCAGGTCACATGACCAGTATCATCAGGGCTGCGTTCAGCCCCGACAAAACGTTGGACGTTTTATAACAGAAAGGGTGATGCGTTGAACACTGTTCTGATGACGCAAGAGTTGCAACTATGGCAGCTGAGAAGGCCATTCTTTGTGTTCTTTGTGAAGAATTTTCAGAGCCTGATGAAGTCGGTATAAATATGTGTTTAATACTGCAAAATATGCCTGATGTTACAGTTACTGCACTTGCCACCCAGAACAAAAGAGAACATCCCAATCGAGTGAAGGGATTGCTGGAACTGAAATGGAAGCACACATCTTACCTAATTCAGACTAAAACACATCTATTTAGTCTCACATATTCTGACTTTATTTGTAGTTCATACCGTTTTAATACCCTGTATTTTCTTTCTCATTTTTAGGAAAAGCACTTAATTACCATTGTTTATTTCTATACCAAATGTCATACACTTGCAATGAAGCTGAAAATATAAACAACTACATCATTATGTTGATATCCTATATTTTTACAATAAAACTTAGGACAAACATGTCTTCTAATATCCTCAGTTGTTGCGTATACCGAGCTGCATCGAACACATTTGTACATTACTTTCCTTGAACCCATTGTGTGAGTTCACTTTAATACTGCGTGCTTTATATAGCCTACATGTTGCTGCTGATTGGACTGCAGTTCTGACACACCCACCAAACAGGAGAAAACGTATCTCAAACCCCGTTGCACACCGTTTCCAGGAAACATGACGTTCAACCCGGAAACCGTAGCAAAACGTTGTGCACCGTTTTGAACTTGAACGTGCCCCAGGTCACATGACCAGTATCATCAGGTCACATGACCAGTATCATCAGGTCACATGATCAGTATCATCAGGTCACATGACCAGTATCATCAGGTCACATGACCAGTATCATCAGGTCACATGACCAGTATTATCAGGTCACATGATCAGTATCATCAGGTCACATGACCAGTATTATGAGGTCACATGACCAGTATTATGAGGTCACATGATCAGTATCATCAGATCACATGACCAGTATTATGTGGTCGCATGACCAGTATAATTAGGTCACATGACCAGTATTATCAAGGCAAGGCAAGGCAAGTTTATTTATATAGCACATTAGTTGATGAATTAACTAAAAAAGTAACAATGAGAAATATATATATATATATATATATATATATATATATATATAACAGCATTTATTAACCTGTCAATGTTAGTAAATAAAAATGTCAATGTTCATACAATCACATCTTTTAAAAAATCTTCAGAGTTTTTTTTCAAGTTTTTTATGATTTTTTAAGAAGAGTTGCTCTCATTACTTAATGCTTAAATACAACAATTAATTTGAAATAACCCAATAAATTCATAAAACATTTTACCTTTGTGAGATTTAAGTCAAGTTGGAGGTTATCCTAACTTTAACTTATTTACAAAGGTTTTTAAGAAGATTATTTTCAAGAACTTTGCATTCTTCTTAAGTTTTGATTTCAGAAAAAATCTTAAAGTCCCCCTGTGGTGTAAATCCAGCTTTTAATATTGTTTATGTGTCTATGTGGTGTTTTTAATCTGCTTTAAGACAAATCATGTGTAAATTCATAAGTCGACAGCATTGCTGAGTATTTCCTCCTTAAAACTGCAGTGAACCAAAGACAGTCTCAAAAACACGCTTTGAAATCGCTGGTGTTTCTGACGTCACAAACTACCTTGTAACCAATCAGATCAACGTGTGATCGTCAACCAGTGGATCTCTGAGCTGAGTGAGTGAGTGGAGGCGGGGCTCATTTGCATATTAATAGAACCGCACATAATAAATGAGGCAAGGGTGTCGAGTTACATTCAAGCTATTTTAAGGCATGAAGAAAAAAACATTTAAATATGTAATTTTGGTGATTAAAGATGAGTTTTAAGGAGTAAAATTACAGACCACAGGAAAGAACATTCTTAAGAAGCATTTTTGGAAATTCTTAAATGGCACTTAAGAAGATTTTTATTCAAAATAATGTTTCCTGAATCCGTTCCTCATCCTTGAGCGGATCACGTCTAAAAGCACTTTGTGAAACTGCGTTCAGGAAAACCAGGACTCATTTCATCCCAACGTTTTCATGATCCGATCACCTTTAACCAGGCGTCGTGTGAGAAACGCCTGAAGACCCTCAGGATTAAACCCTCCACTCGCTCGTCTCCTTGGCAACAACCCTGCGTTTTCTGCTCCGACTTCACTTTGTGTTCCCCATTTTTCCTGACCTCATCCATCAGCGAGTCGGGAGGAAACCCGCAGACCCGATTAATGAGTTATGAGATATTTATGAGTGACCGCTCTTTCCCACAATCCCCCACTCGTCCTTTATTTTCCGCCACACCTTCATTCTCGGGGCTGTATCAGCAGATAAGGGTCATACTGGTGTTAATTAAAATTTCATGGCAGATTAAATGCGTACACACACACACACACACACACACACACACACACACATACACACACACACATACACACACACACACACACACGCAGTGTTTGGATTAAAGCCGTCAGCAGCGGCCCGTTATCCAGGAGAGATGAAGGTTTAATTAGAGGGGAAGTAGGTTATAAGACCCTCTTCACACATCAAATCCTCAAATCCTTCCTCACGGACACACTGGGAAAAAATCATACCAGCGGAAAGTTTTAGGAGTTACAGAAGGGCTAGTTAACCCTAAGAAGCCTACAGTGTCATATTTGATACTCGAAGGCCTGTAAATACTGTAAATGTACTGATAAACCTGTCGCACACAATCTAAAACAATTATATTAACCCTATAAAGCCCACTGTATCATACATGATGCATGAATTTTGAACTTTGATTGATAGTTCAGACTCTTATCCAGTAAAAGTCGTTCAGTGTAATTGTACAAGTGTCCTTCAGCTCGAGCTTCACGAGTCTTTCTGTGTCAGATCTGAGCTGATTTATCAAGGAAACGCAAGAATAACTTTAATATTGTTAGTAATATTTCATCTGGACTGAAGCAGGTTTACTTGATTATCATCATCATTTATTATAAAAATCATGAGTATCAAATATGATCATCGGGTTTATTTGTTCATCTCTCTATCATCATTGTGTTGCACTACATTATGTTTGAAAACTACAGAGCTTTGATTATAAAACTGAGCATTTAAATATCATCTCACTATATTATTGGCAGATATTGATATTAGTAACCATTTTATGTCTGTATCTGCTGTACTATTATAAAGATCTCATTGATTCACATTGCAAAAATCATAATTTCATCAGTTTTTGTC
The DNA here is from genome assembly GCF_964197995.2 of Scardinius erythrophthalmus. Classification (NCBI taxonomy): domain Eukaryota; kingdom Metazoa; phylum Chordata; class Actinopteri; order Cypriniformes; family Leuciscidae; genus Scardinius; species Scardinius erythrophthalmus. The sequence goes on along the minus strand of NC_138230.1, from coordinate 6,129,348 downwards.
CATATAAATATCAACATCTGCACCAGATTGCATATTTGTGCTCCTATATGTGAGCCATAAAAGCCTGACGTATCAAATATAATTCAAAACTCATGCAATTATTTAGTGTAAAGGTTCAATAATTGACGCTGTGAGATGCTGAAGAAACAAATGAAACGAGCAAGAGAAAGATGAACAACTAGATGCAGTTATAATCTGACTATGATGAGATTTAGGCAATACACTTTCCCTCATGTTTATGCAATACTTCGATCAAACTGATGCAGAATCATGAAAACTGCATGTAAACGGGAGTGAAGAGGTTTGCTCGTGTCATCTAATCTTCTTACATCCATTAGTGGTGCTCAGAAACTAAATATATTAAAGCTAAAACATCTACATAAACTATAGATATAAACTAGTTGACCCTCCCTGACACATAATCTGTTTAACATTATATAATAACATAGTGCTGACAGACAGGCAACTAATCGCATCCAAAATAAAAGTTTAATGTATGTGTGTGTGAACGGTGTATAATTATTTCGTATATATAAATACACACACACGTATATATTTAAGAAATATTTGCCTGTATATATATTTATACATAATTTATATTATATGTAAATATAAATATTTTATATATAAATACCAAATTGTTCTTAACTATATACATGCATGTGTGTGTATTTACATATACAAAATAATTATACACCGTACACACACACATATATTAAACTTTTATTTTGGATGCGATTAATCATAATTAATTGTTGCCCAGCACTAAATAACATAAAAGCAGGCGTTTACCTTTGCACTGGTTTGTGTTCTTGTCCAGGATGGCCTTAGTAGAGACGATCTTCCCATATCTGTGAGGATAGAAATGATAAACATTATCAGACATTAATAAAACATCAATCCAAGAGCATCATGGGTACTTTTACACAGTGTGCACATGCACTGCAGTTTTCACCAGCGTCTCGTTTTCCCTTTTATTTGCACGTTCATCCAGCACTTTTATGCATTTAGCAGACACTTAAAGCAACTTGCAATAACACTTTTGAAACATTTTATTTCTCGCTTTAAATCAGTTATGGTGTTAATAAAGGTTTCTGTCACCCGAACAGTCAGAGGTTCGTTTCTCCTGATCATTTCTGCAAATACAGAGGCTGTTTTTATCCTGTAAGAGTCTGAATCTCTTTCACATGCACACAATGTTGTGTAAATACGGCGGTATAGTTTGTGTAGTTCAGTCAGAGTGTGAGTGTGAACTCAGCATGTGTGTGTATAAATAAACTCAACCGTGTCAGTGTGTCTCAGTCTGTCATCTTTCCTCCAGCAGGGATAATTGTGTCGTTTCCCACGGCACTGGAAACACTATTTACAGTGTGTGTGTGTGTGTGTGTGTGTGTGTGTGTGTGTGTGTGAGTGTGTGTGTATGAGTGTGTGTGTGTGTGTGTTTGTGTGAGAGTGTGTGAGTGTCTCTGAGTGTGTGTGTGCATGTGAGTGTGTGTGTGTCTGTGAGTGTGTATGTCTGTGAGTGTGTGTGTGTCTGAGTATGTGCGTGTATGTGTGTGTGTGTGTGTGTGTGTGTGAGAGTCTGTGTATGTCTGTGTGTGTGTGTGTGTGTGTGTGTGTGTGTGTATATGTGTATGTGTTTGTGAGTGAGTGAGTGTGTGTGTGCATGTGTGAGTGGTTTGTGAGTGTGTGTGTGTGTGTGCATGTGAGTGTGTGTGTCTGTGAGTGTATGTCTCTGAGTATGTGAGTGTGTGTGTCTGTGAGTGTGTGTCTCTGAGTATGTGTGTGCGTGTGTGTGTCTGTGAGTGTGTGTCTCTGAGTGTGTGTGTGCGTGTGTGTGTCTGTGAGTGTGTCTGTGAGTGTGTGTCTCTGAGTATGTGAGTGTATGAGTGTGTGTGTGCGTGTGAGTGTGTGTGTCTGTGAGTGTGTGTCTCTGAGTATGTGAGTGTGTGTGTCTGTGAGTGTGTGTCTCTGAGTATGTGCGTGTATGTGAGTGTGTGTGTGAGTGAGTGAGTGTGTGCGCGCGTGTGTGTTCACTCACGGTTGGCAGAGTTTGATGAGGTCTTGGTCGGTTGTTCCAGGATGAAGTCCTCGTATGTACAGGTTGGTTTTGCTGAGCAGCTCCACTGGACTGGGCGGGGCCATCAAGTGAGGGGGCGTGGCCATCTGGTGATGGGGCGGGGCATACGGCTGATAAACACAGAGGGAGCGGGGTTAACCTGAAGGTTCTGAGGAAAAGATATACAGATCTCCTCCCACAATAATCATCCATATTAACATCTTTTCTCCTTCATTAACATATCCAGCATCTAACAATGAGTACATTAAATCTGAAAATTACTGTACTGGTGCAAAGGAAGATAATACGACAGCCAAACGAGCCGATATTCACATGTTAAATCTTAACATGTTTCTGGATCAAAGAGCAGCAAATCGTGCTCGTTTTTATTGCTTCAGTA
>NC_138230.1:6119389-6121889 GCF_964197995.2 Scardinius erythrophthalmus | reverse complement strand
ATATTCTGGGTCTGTTAAAATAATACTTCCTATATATCCAGGTTTTCCTGGTATTCCTGGTTCTTCAAAGAAGAACAAACAGTGTAGAAATATCTTTTAGTTTTAGTTGTTTTAGCTCATTTTAATGCTTGTTTTGTCTAGACACTGCAGGTGAATAGGGTTAAAAATGTTTTAACTAATTGATATCACAACACTTTACCAGTTGATTAAATCACAAATTGTTTTGTATTATTTCTGAAATGCTGTTTCAATATGCAAATGAGATATCTAATTAAATATGCACTAATTTGCACACATCTCCAGAACAGTGATCTGAACACTGGATGAAGCCAGGATCAACATTCTTGGATTTTGTTGATATATTTAAAGGTTTTTACAGATTTCTGTTTCTTATCACTGTATAAATATGAAAATATTGTCAACAGACAGAAACAAATACATTTTCCCCATGCTTTTAGGAATATAATGTTATATAAATCAGGTAAATGATGTATGAACAAACCATCAGAATATAGATATGAATAAAAGTGTACAGTTTGGTGAAGATTTGTGGAGATTTCTGACTCAAACTCTGCATTTAATAGATATGGATTGTAATAAAAATCAATAAAAAAAAAGTGCAATAAAATAAACACTTAAATGAAATGAAACTAGGGGGCGCTGGCTGATGGTCCTTTACATGCAGTCCGCAAGCAAACACATCATTACTGCATGGCACGAGCTGATTGGCTCTGCTGATCCTGCAGCCAATGAGATGGCTTGCTCAGTGTTTGCTGTAGGCTAGCTCCTCTGAACCCCTCCTCCTCCTCCCCAGCTCCACCTGTCCACATCTGCGACGGGATTTATTTATGTCCTTTATGCAGCAGAAGCATATCTGACATGCTCACAACAGCATTTCTCCGTATCTATAACCAGTAGCAAGTCCATACCAAGACCAAATACATTAACATGCTAAAACTATTGGCGATTAAAATGTGTATTTTGGATGTTTTCTTTCCACTAGTCTGGAAGAAGTCAAGTTATGGAGGCAAAATAGCCTTAACATCTCAAAACTGACCAGTAAATGAAAACACAATGGTTTTGCCTCGAGTCATCTTAAAGGGATACTTCACCGATTAGCATTAAGCTTCGTATCAGTGGAAAACCTGTAGTATTTTGGAGTGACCGTGCTTCCCTCCCTCATGTCCCCCGAGACGAGAGATTTATGTTTATTTTTTTGGGAAAAAATCCTCTGATGACGCAAAATCGTCATTTTGCGTCATCGGAGGATTTTTTGTCCAGAGGCGAGAGACTCCAGCCAGTAGGAGGAGCTGTTCTGCATGTCTTCAACTCGCCCATAGGGGGATCTCACCATAGACAGTAAAAGAAATGGACACAGCGACCCCATTGGAACTCAATTGAGACAAGTGAAGCCCATTTTTAGCGATTTCTTAGCACTTCCTTTCCTGACGCGCAGACTCAAACCGAGCAAAGCGTTACACGGACCACGTGAGCAACCCGTCTGTCTTCTAGTAGCTGTGCCGAGAGAAATCTGGATCATTCCCTCCCGAATCTTGCAGAGACGGAGAGTGTGAGTAGGAGCTGTCCGTGAGCTTGGTGCAGGAGAAACTTTAGCTAAGTATTCTGATTAATTATTTTGTCATTTTGCCTCTACGTCCCCCCGATTGCGCGCGAGCTTCTCCTCCCGTCCATACGGTAATCTCTCTACTGTGCGACAGAGAGTCGCGTGGCTATGACGCAATCGTTAGCCTACTTTTACAAAAACTGCTTCTACGGGGCCATAACATAAGCTACAAGGTAATGGAGCTTTTTATACATTGTCGTGTTTCTTTAGAAATAGAAAATGGACAAATGGAGTCTTCAAACGCCTCAGATGTAAAGTTATTCGCTGTCAAAGTGACGCCAAAATGAATGGAAGTCAATGGGATTGCTAACGCAAGTGAAGTTCCGCTCAAGATGGCGGCACCCGGCCGACTTCAACTTCCGGTCGACTTCCTTCCCGCTTGGATCTCACTCACAGAATGTACACATAGTGTCAGCCATTTTTTTTTTTAAGCTAAAGCTAGCAGGCTCTTGTTCTGTGGAGAAAGCTAAGTAGTAGGGTTACCATTCATCCTCTTTTTCCCGGACATATCCGGCCGTCAAAATCGTCCAAAATGTCCGGGATTCAGCTTTTGCTTTCTGCGGTCGCCATTCATTGTTTACATGCACACCTTTTGTTTCAATCTAACTGAATTCATTCCGATCGGTGAATCTGAATGTAGTGTTTACATGAACGCTAAACAAGTGATCGGTTGATGTGCGTTTTAACATTGCTAAGAAAATTCCCGCTCCTCCGTGAGAGATACGAGACCGGTGCGACTCACTAGTAGCCTAGTCTAGTTGTTAACTGCACTCTCTTACCAGGAGGCGTGGCTTGGGAGTGTCCTCAGCTAAGCAAGTGCATTCTGGGAGTTGTTGTCTTTCATCCACATGAGCCAAAACCACATTTTCTGGCTTT